>NW_017670984.1:0-71808 GCF_001879085.1 Nicotiana attenuata | reverse complement strand
CCCTACCCCCCCCCCCATCCTTCTTCATTTTTTTCCCATAAAAAATCAATCTTCTCTCTAAAATCTCTTCATTCTAAATTTCTAATATTCTATCTATATTATTCTCTCAATTTTGTTATTATCAACAGTCGTGCCCCCTTTTTTCCTCTGCGGAGAAGGTCGGGGTTTTGACATTTATGGGGGGTAATAACTCATTTCCTTTTGGGAATAGGGTATTTGAAGAGTCGCCACCTAACGGGTTATGGTATGTTAGGGCAGCTAGAGTGATTAACTATTGGATTGGTTTGCATTACTAGAGATTAGGATAAGGGATCGAAATGACCTCGAGGGGAAGGTGGAAGGCACCCCTCTCGGTCAACAATTGTGGGTCCCGACCGAACATATACTTACGAATTAGTCCATTAACAAACAAATAGTTGAATCAAATATTTTTGCAAGTAAAGCACGTTGGACGTTGTATAACTCAAATAACAAGGCAAAGATTTTGAACGAGTTGTATACATATAAAACAAAAAAAAGGACTTTTGGGAAAGGAGGAGTCCTAGGTTGGTTAACATATAGGATCACCCCACACAATGTCTGGTAAACACTCCTCGATGAGGGGCTACACGTGACATTAGCGCGTAGTCATCATATCCCATATCTACCCTTCCCACCCCTTTAGTGGTTATTAATGCGAGTGTTGGTTAGAGATCTCTATTGCGTGCTGTTACCCGTCCCTTCTTAATGGTCCTGAAGGAAATTTAGGACCTCTACCTATAGGTAGTTCTAGACAGACCCCTAACATTTAAAGGAGAAAAGACTAAGGTAACAGGTAAGAACAATTAGGACCTTAGCACATAAGATAGAAAAGGAGCAATTAGAGGCTCAAGTTTACCTCCTCAAACAACACACATAAGAAGCATGACTCAAACACAAATAATGTCCTTATTGTTAATCAGTATCCTAAGATATGATGTTTAGGCAAATATCAGAATGCATGAGATATGCAGGTTTATTTTATAACTCAGAAACAGGGGCCCTAATCAGTTTGCCTACTGATTTTAAGCCTATCAATCATTAAGCAGTACACACAAAGGGGCAGTTTCCAGTTTAATAAGAAAACGGATTACCTGAGGCTTGCCTAGGCGTAAGGTAATGCACAATTGTTACCAGAACTATTAGAACAATAAAGGAGTTATTTTAGCTAAAGCATACTAATCTCAGTGTTATAAAATGCAGGGATTATTACCAGTTTATTTTAAACAGGATAATCAAATGTGAAGCTGTTTTTTACATCTTTCATAATCAGTAGTTTACACTAGGTGTGACTGAGCAAGTACGAATAAGATCCTAAAGCATGGTATCTAAGATGCATGCATAAGGTTCGTAAGGGTTTATATGTCGAATTCCTAAAGAAGGATTTCTAAATGCACGGCAGGTTACAACATGATTTCAAAATGCATAGGCGGCAGTTTAGCTTTAATGTCGTTTATCCTAAAAGCAGGATTTCTAAGTGATAATAGAGATGTCAAAATGAGATGCTGAAAGCAGTAAACATGGAACCTAGGAGTATGGTTTCTAATACATGATATGTTTTTGCATGTATTGGTCCTAAACATGAGTTCTAATGCAGATATAGGAGAATATAAACCTAAAGCATGTTTTCTACCCATTGATATTGATAACATGTATAGCTACCCTCCCATTTCCACTATCCAACCCCAAGGTTCGTTACAAATTATTACAAGCCAATATCGAATGAATTACAAAAGTAGATAAGAAAAATAAGAAGTTACTCTATAGGGAACTTACAAGTAGGCCCAGATTTCCAAAAGTTACAATGCCAGATGTCCTCAAAGCCTTTCATATAATCCGGGTGTGTCAGAGTTCCCTAAGGACCTCAAGGGATCTCGGGCAGTGCTCACACTCCGATTTCATTGTCATACTTGAGTAAGTGCGGTGTGGAAGGGCCAGCTCTAGTGTATCAGAGTTTAGAGGGATCCCATAGGGATCCCTAAGAAGTCACACATTAGAGGGGCAGAACTTAAAACCTAAGAGTAGATGTGAGAGTGCTTGAAAAGATTTAAGCAGGGAAATAGTTTGTAAAGGGACTTGTTGGAAATAGTTTTGCAAAAGACAACAGAGACATTTTTGAAAAGAGGGTGGACTAGTAAACAACATTCCAAACACAGCACCCCCCAAAACAGGTTCATACAGCCAGAGATCATTGAACCAAAGCACGTTCAGCAGCCATAAAGAGGGGTTAAGAGATTTGGGACACATAGTTCATGTAGGTAAACACATAGTTATAGGAGCATAGCAATCCTTGTAAAGGTTTATGGGATTAGGGAATAGCAATTGATATCAACACAGTATGGATTTCAGAAACAATCATAGAATCAGACATCTAAAGTGACAGTTCAGTTTGCAAAGTAAGTGCATGTCAAAACTGGACCACAAGTAGACACGTATTCAGAGCAGGATAGGGACATATTGAAACAGACTACCAGGGGAGTATAACTAGCATGTTATATGAAGCCATAATGCAAGCATGTCAATTACACATTGAACATCAGAACCACAGATAGAAATAAATCAGAAACATGATAATCTGAAGCAGTAAATGAAACATATTGGTTTTGGAACTTGAATTGAAATCATGACATACAAGTAAAGTGACAACTAACAAAAAGTGAAGAATAGGAGAGCACAATAGTTAGCCTTGGCTTGCAGCCGGAAAACTTAGAACAGTAGTAAGTAATCACAAAAGAGGGCAGAAAGCTTTTAGTGTGTGTGAGAGAGAGAGAGTTTTGAACCAATGTGCTCCTTTTTGTGTGTGTTAATGAGATCATATATATAGTTTGAAACTAGGTAGAATAATAAGGTAAGAATCAAAGTCAAACAGTAATTATGGAACTAGGTATCAACTAGTATAAAATCAGTATAAGTACTCCCTTAATTAAGGGAGTTAACATCAAACGGTGCAGACAAATAACAAATAAGGAAAGAATCAATGTGAGACTGAACATAACACATAAGGAAATAAGCATAGTATAGAGCAGGTAATAGAGGCTAGGTTCGAAAAATTCTAATTAAGGAGAATGTCTAAGAACCAATTAGATAGCATAATCAACCATAAAATAAGGCAAGAAAATATTTAGATTGAAATCAGCAGGGAATAAAGTATATCAATCATAGGGAATCAGGGATTCCATTAGAAGGTAACACTGACCAAAGGAAAGTATCACAATTGAACGAAGCAAACATAACACAAATAAGAATAAGGCAAAAGTATCACATAAATCCAGGGTTCAAAGTAAAGGATGGTACTGGTGAGAGGAAATAACCACAAATTTTCTGGGAATAAACACATAATAGGTAGGAATAGTCGAAGTCAAAAACCTAACAAGAAAACATAGGGTAAAGATCTCATAATCACAGAGTGTTAATGAGAAACATACAGATTAGTTGAACATATTATCAAAAAAAAAATCTCAGAAACCCATGATTAGAACTAAGAAATTAGGGTTTTCAACATAATGAATTGGATAAAAGGAAAACATAAATAAACTTTTAAACATAGTAGAAATCATAAAGTAATACTGAAAATCGGAGGAGAAGTCATTTTGAAAAGGGGTTAAGAAACCCTAGTTTTAAAGATGAAGAGACGTTTTTGAAAAATCAGAAAGATTATCAAGAAAACAGTAAAGATCACTCAAAATATACTCATGTCTGTTATGGATCTAAGAAATCAGGAGCTAGTAGTTAGGGTTTCATAGAGACAACCCAGAAAGAAAGAGAATCGGCCTACAAATCACAGGTTCTAGCCGGAGACAATAGAATCTTACTCGGATGGCCATAGACGGCCTAAGAATGGCATAGAAACCATGTGAGGTGAGTGAACTGCCTTCTGGTTCGTTTGAGGGCCTCAAGGTAGCAAGGATCCGACATGTGAGGGAGCCATGGAGACTAGGGGTAGTGGTGGAACCACTATTGATACCGGCAAGCCAACGGCCGGCGAGTAGAAGCTTAGGTTTAGCAGAGGGCTTGAGAGAGAATGAGAGTGTAGCGGCAGAGTTAAAAAGAGGAAATGAGGGTTTGAGGGGGTAGTCTATTAGGTTAAATTAGGAAGGAATTAACCCGGACCGTTGATCAAAAAAGATCAACGGCCAGGATCTGGGCGGACTTGGGTCGGGTAGAATTTAGGTTTGGGTGGGGTATTGAGATGATTTAATTAGGATTTGGGGGCTGGTTTAATTGGGTTGAAATTGAAATAAAATGGGCTATCTGTTAAATACCGAATTAAATTAAATTAAACAATTTATAAAAATAGCTGATAATTATACAAAAATAAATTTCATGCATAGAAAATAATTATAAAGATTACTTGGTATTTAAAAATATAAATGATTAACTTCCGGTTAAAAATAGTATGAAATCATATAATTGGGCTATAATTGCAAATTTATTGCAATTATTGCAAAAAGATGCCAATTTGGCCAATTCTGAAACAATTTGATTCAAATAAGACCATAAATAATAAGTTAAATCAAGAAATGCTTCTGAAGTCATTTGTAATACCATTTTGTAATTATTTATTGGGAATAAAATGTTGGATAAATTAATAAAAAATATAGGAGAATTATAGAAAAATATTAATTGCTATTAATTCATGATTTTGAGGGTATATATGCAATTTTAAAATATTTTGGGAAAAATTGGGTATCAATAGCTGCTCATCTTTACCCGGGAAGGATGAAAGAGGTTTTGGGTAAAGAAATGATGGCCAATTTTGACCGAGCAAAATAGTTCTAGAGATTAGGCCGCACTCCGGCTTCTGAGCTACCTACATATCCCTGGTATTATAGGAATCGGGCCATGCGTAGTTCTAGATTTGTTGGCAAAGTATACTGATGAAGTCATTTTAAGAACGGACGCAACATCTAGGGCTGGGTGAGTGAACGGTTTACAGGAATGGTTAGGTTTGATATGGCTGAGAGAACTGGAGCGGGATTGCTCCTGCTCGAATAGCCGTTGCTCACCGAGTTACCTGCAAATAGAAGCAATAAAAACATATACTGTGCATAAATTTAAACATGATGCAGGTTCCTATTGGACTATGAAAGTTTTCTTCGGACAGTTAGGGATGGCGTCCTTAGACCATGATGTACTGGTCTATGAATTATTTGATGAGAGATTCAGGCCATGAAATAATGTTATCGGGTCATGAAAATGGTGCCTCCGAACCATGACGCCTTTGAATAATGACATGCAAATTTGAGAGATCCTTGTCACACCTCCTTTTTACTTACTACATCCCCGAAGGGATATAATAAAGGGAGTTATTTCCAACTTGAAGTGACAATCGAAACGGGTCTTATTTTTTTAAAAATTCACAGTCGCCACTTGGGAGATTTATGGTGTCCCAAGTCACCGGTTTAAAATCCTGAATCGAGGAAAAGGGTTTGACTCTGTATATAGTCTGCGAACCAGAAATCCGGGTAAGGAATTCTGTTAACCCGGGAGAAGGTGTTAGGCACTCCCGAGTTCCGTGGTTCTAGCACGGTCGCTTTGATCCTACTTGGCTTATACAATTATTTAATTACTGATTTTAAAACCTATGTGCCTTTGCTTCTTTCACCGCTTTTAATTAAAAATTATCTTGAAACGGGTTACGCGTACGTATACCCGCCTGTTTGGTGCGTCAAAAATCATGTCACGCGAACGTGTCCACAATTAATAACGCTTAATTATTATTAAGAGTGTTCGGGCCAAAGTTGCGCGAACGCATACTCCGATTTTGTTTTAAGAACCGTAATCATGTTACGTGAACGTATACACAATCACGATAGTATTTTAAGACGGCCCTAAAGGATATTCTACGAAATATTTAGTCGTTTTTTACATCTAGGCTATGACATTTATACGGGGGCCATATGTGATTTAATGAACCTATGTAAATAAAAATAATTAGAAACTTGTAACTTATTTTATTATTAGGGAAAGTTGAGCGAAGTTGCGCGAACGCATACTCCAAATTAATTTAGTATCATAGTCATGTTACGCGAACATCTACGCAACAACAATCGTATTTTAAATGGCCCTAAAAGTTTGCTACGAATATTGATCATTTTAAAACAACTAGACTCAACCTGTTCATTTATTCAAATCTGCCAGGCCTATTATCAGGTCCAGGCTCGTCAAGGCCTACGTCCAGAGACAAAAAAGGCAGGCCCTCCCCCTTTAAAAAAATGAAATAGCCTGATACTTGGGCCCAAATGAGCCCCCCTATTGGTGAGCACATTGTTGAGGACCTGATATTTATAACACTGGGCCCCAGGTGAGCCCAGTATCCGAATCCTCGAGAAATCATAAAATGTTGCTCCTGGGGTTAACAATCTAAGGCCCAAACATGCTAAGAGATTAAATCCTCACACATCAATTCAAATCCCAAAGTTGTAACTCCAACTTAATTCAACCTAGCCTTTAATTTATTAAAGTTCAGCCCAGTTTACAATTAAGACCAAATTTTAAACCAATTGGGCCAACGGCCCAAGACTCACGAAACAGCCCCAAACCACAGCCTGTCTCTTAATCAGTGGCACAAAAGTGGCCATAACCCTGTGAGTCCACTACTAAAACCATTCATCAAACTAACCTGTAATTACTGACCCTTAAACTAACTGGAATTTAACCATAAGCTATTAAAGAGTTAGCCAATTTACAAGAATAAACTTCATGCTCATATATCACCCCTTTATGTTATGACTTAACATAATATCATACTGAACATTCACATATCAAACTGAAACCCTATTGAGATACTTATACAAATCACGTTTTCTCTTTTGATTCTAAACATAACAATTACTGCATACTCAACACAGGGATTACAGTATGATATTAGTAATTTAGCAATCAAACAAAATAGAAACCTACTAATTGCTAAATCTTTCCGACCAACCAAAATGGAAACCTGCTAAATTACAGTATGATAGAAAACATTAAGACTCTTGAAAAGCAATTTCGAAACCTGATGGACACTACAAATACCCAACAATTGCTCAAATAGTATTATCTAAGGATTCAAGTTCTTATATAAACCTCATATTAAACATGACTAAACATGACTACTTTTACTGTATGCCGAGTCAAAAAAATGATTAAACATGGATATCACTGAAAGAAAAAGAGTTGTATGCCAAAAATTCCAACACTGCTTTATTTCCCATCTTCGTATTGAAATTTACATCATAATAGGATCAGAAGCTGTACCTGGATTACAAAAAACAACAATAAGAGGTTCAGTTGCAAGTTTAGCCACAGCAACAATGATCAACCCAGGAAAAATGACCAAGGAAGAGTGATTTCAAAGCAATTGCAAACCAGCAAAACTTTCAAACCATCTGATTCAGCTTGTTTTAGAACTTCAATTGCTGAAAATTAGAACCAATAGAACAGTGATCTTGTTTTGACCCTCAGGAAATTTTTATCTATTGAGCTCACCTAATCCTTTATGAAACAGTAATTTCTATCTCCCTTCTATGTTTCGTAATTTTTTAGCTCTCCAACCTTGCCCTCTAAGGCAAGAAATGATGCCTTTATAGGCAAACAATTAGGGCAGCCCGACAGGTTTTGTTTTTGCATTTTAGTCCCTTTTTAACTCTTGTTTTTAGCTTAGAAGTCCCTTATTTTGCTGACTTGCTACCCAAGTCACACCACTATGAATCTGAAATTTCAATTAGAACCCCTTCTAGGTGCTTCTAGTGGCTTCTAATTTCAGTTACTGAAGATTCTTTATCTTGAACTACCTATATTGCCCCTAATGTACCCTGCATTTACCCCTGAAATTGTTAACCTAGGTTAAGCTAGAACCCAAGCCCAACTACACTAACCCCTTTAACTGGATCAATGCTAACCATGATTTCGAAACCAAGCCTGCTCAGGTTCCGGATTTGGATTCGATTTTCAAGAAGTTTGGGGAACATTTGAAGAGAAAGGAATGCGAATTCGTGATGTGGGGGTGGAGGTGAGCCTACGGTGTAAATTTAGTAGGGATTGGGGACGGCGCCGCCGTACACGGCGGAGGCGGCGGCTAGGGTTACACGGATTCGAGGGTTTTGGTTGGGATTTGAAAGGAACCAGTCATGGATCCATGATACGGAGAAGGAGACGAGGCTATGGCGTAATTTTGGGGGCTGTTGGAGCTTCGCCGCTGCCGTGGGGCGATTTCCGGCGGCGGAAGACGGTGAGGTTGAGAGTTTGTGTGTGGAAGATGTTTTGAGACGGAAAAAGGGGGTACGCGTTTGGACAGTTATATGTTAAAAGATGGGGACTTCAGGATCGTTGGATTAGATAACCTCGACGGTCCTAATTGAATCCCCCGAAACGACGTCGTTTGGGTTTGTGGGGGCTGAACCGGACTGGGCTGTGATTTGCGCCTAATTTTGAATTGGATTTGGGGAATATTTGGGCTGAGATCAAGAATTGGCCCAAAATTAGCCAGCCTGATTCTGCACTCTCTTTTTTAATTCTTCTCTTTTTTTCAATTTCTTTTATTTGTTTTTCTTTCTTTCTTCCTTTTCAATTTTTTTTTAGATTTTATTGAATACAAAATTAAGATCGACAAGAACTGACTTAAATCTAAAAGTTAACTAACTAATTATCAAAATTAAACAAATTCTAGTTTAAAAAGAAAACTTAAGGAACAATAAAAATTAAAAGTAAAACAATGCAAAGGACTATTTTTAATTATTTTCTCTTATTTTTGGTAATTTTAATTAACTAATAAAAATGTTAAAATGAGGTCCTAAATGCAAGGATACTATGTTTTGTATTTTTTTTTATGAATTATATCAACTAAAATGCACACAAAAATGCAAACAAACACAAAGTCATGCAATTAATTCCCTAAAATTCAAATAATAAAAGAAAAATCCTAATTTTAATGAATTCTATAGGAATAATTTAAGCGAGGCAAAAATCACATGCTCACAGCTGCCCCTCTTTGCTCAGAGACACGAAGGGTTTTCGGGGAAAGATAAATGAGCAATTATGAGAGATTTTTGCCTGCTTTGCATTCCATGAGAAGCATTTTGAAAAACTGTTTGACCGAACCCTGCTTCAAAGGCTGCCTACATATCCTTGGCTATAAAGGAATCAGGTCAGTGTAGTTTTGGAAGGTTTGGTAGCTGGGACTACCAAGAGCTGTGATTTCACTATTGCTGCTGCTACTGCTTGCTGACCTCCTTATTACACCAAAAGGAAAATCAAAGCTAAGCTAGCTATGCCTATCAACTATGAGTTACAAGATTCCTATCTATAAATCTCTTGAAGCTTGATCTTGAGTCTTAGCTGATTTTGTTGGGGACTCCGATCTGAATCTTGTTACTCGTCAGCTGCAACTACTGGTTCATTCTTCAGCTTTTGGATCAAGGCGGGACATCCGAAGCTTGTGACTTCAATCAAATCTGAATAGTCCGCATCCTTCTCCACTTCAGCACTTTGAGTTCACTTCTTTTTGTTCTTTTCTTCTTTTCTTTATTCTGGATTGAGACTCATTCCATCGGTCGTCTCGCACCCTGTGCCTCGAGGTCAAACCTGCTTAAGATACCAAAACAAATAAACGAACGAAATTTTTCTGCCCCAGTTTTCACTGGGAAAATTTTGTGAGTTAGTTGTGACACATATCTAAGCGATAAAATTAGGATTGTGTATCCTTGGAAATGAAGCCAGGTTATGCTGGGAAATGGACGGGTTATGCCGGAAAAGAAAAAGGTCCTCGGGTTATGCCAGGATTGAAAGAAAAAAAAGGCTCCTCGGGTTATGCCAGGGAGGTCCACGGGTTATGCCGGGATTGAAAGAGGAAAAAGACTCCTTGGGTTATGCCAGGGAGGTCCACGGGTTATGCCGGGATAAGAGAAAAAGGCTCCTTGGGTTATGCCAGGGAGGTCCACGGGTTATGCCGGGATTGAAAGAAACGGCTCCTTGGGTTATGCCAAGGAGGTCCGCGGGTTATGCGGGGATTGAAAGAAAAAAAAGGCTCCTTGGGTTATGCCAGGGAGGTCCACGGGTTATGCCGGGATAGAAAGAAAAAGGCTCTTTGGGTTATGCCAGGGAGGTCCGCGGGTTATGCCGGGATTGAAAAGAAAAAAAGCTCCTTGGGTTATGCCAGGGAGGTCCACGGGTTATGCCGGGATTGAAAGATAAAGGGCTCCTTGGGTTATGCCAGGGAGATCCACGGGTTATGTCGGGATTGAAAGAAAAAGGCTCCTTGGGTTATGCTAGGGAGGTCCGCGGGTTATGCCGGGATTGAAAGAAAAAAGATTCCTTGGGTTATGCCAGGGAGGTCCACGAGTTATGCCGGGATATCTAGGGAATGGGGCCCTATGCTACCATGATTTTTTTTGAAATTTTTCTTTTTCACTTCTTCTTCTTTTTACTTTTTATTTGGTAAAACGCATGAAAGAATTTGGGGGGAAACTTCTCTTTTGGTCGGTTACCTGCTGCAAAGTTGTTTCAGCGCTTGTGCATTTCTTTTCCCTTTTGGTTGCACCTGCTTCTTGCACGGTTGCTTCGAATTACACTTGTTTTAACTTTCAAACAAAGAACAATTTGTTAGTTTGAAGCGGTGGTTGGTTTTGTGGCCTTGACCATCTCAATTGCTTGATCCCAGCTCAGCTTCCGTTGAGATCTTTTGCTGCTTGCTGGTTTTGAGGGTGAATCTCTTCTCAAACCAGAAAGACTCAACTTTTAGGATTCCATGATGACTCGCCCACGTGGGCTCTGGCCTTTTCACTTCTCTTATTACCTTTTTCTTTGACTTTATTTCCTTTCCAATGTCTTTGCTTTGAAAGCATCAACCATCATGGCCAGTCGGGATTGGCTTGGCGCACCCGTTGAGGCTGGGTACTTTCTTTCAGCTTTCGTGAGGCAGAGCCCTGTAAAAACCAGTCCTGCCACATTTTCTTTGTAATAGTTTCGAAATCAGATTTAGACTGAAAGGGATTCAAGGAAAAAGTAAACAGAGAGCAGGAGGATGAATTTAAATAAAAGCGTCCCTTTCGGGGGGAAGAGGAGGACTTATCTAGGGGTGCATGCTGGCTTCAAATGGACATGACATGCTTCTTGGACTGGATGCCCGACCCACACAAAACTTTCCAGCTTCTCATGAACCCATTGATCCGTATTTCAAACCAGGGAACCTTGCCAGGATTCTTTTAGTGGTGAGATGTCTTCTTTTCGGCCGACAGCGCCTTTTGCAGGTTTTCGCTAATCGACCTCTCTCATTTCTCTTCTCACCGTCGCCCGATAGTGCTCTTTACGAGTTTTCACCAAACGGACTCTCTCATTTTCAAGTTCTCTACTCACCGTCGCCTCATGGTGCCCGAAGGTTTTCACCGATAAGACTCTCTCATTTTATTTCTCTCAATTTGGACTATATCACATTCCAACAATGTTGTTTTTCGATTCCTACGCCTTTGCCAATTGATCAGAAGGACTTGGACAAGGTTTTGGGTAAAAGGATTTTAGACGGAAGTACAACTTTGGAACCATTTTGGTGGGTTCATGGCCGAACCATTATATCATCTGCCCCAGTTTCGACTTTTGGGGGAATTGGGATTTTTGTTTTGGTGTGAATGAACCTCAGGGAGAGGCTGCCTACGTATCCTTTCGGAATCAAGTCAAACGTAGTTCAGGGAAAACATTTGTTTTGTTGTTTTTTTTTTGTTTTTTCTTTCTGTTTTTCTTTTCTCATTTTTATTCTCTTCTTCTTCTTTTTTTTTTCTTCTTTTCTTTTCTTTTTTCTTTCTTTCTTTCTTTTCAATAGTACTTCCAGGTTCCAAAGAGGGTAGTCAAAGAAGAGTAACCGGCTCAAAGGGTTTGCGAAGGGTTGAAAATGTTTGGGTAGCGGGAAAGAAAGCCTTCGTCATCTGAATTGCACAAAAGCCATTACCGCAGAAAGTCTAGACATAGTACCTTTTACTGCGTCCACATTGACTGCTTTTTCGGGATCATTTTCTTCGATGTCTCCCAGATACAATGCTCCTCTCGGTAGTATTTTTGGATGTTGTATGTACCCTTCCAATTAAGAGCAAATTTTCCTTTTGCTTCCTGGTGATGCGGAAGAATGCGTCTTAACACAAGTTGTCTTACCTCGAAATTCCTGGGTCGCACTTTCTTGTTATAAGCATGGGCCATTCTTTGTTGGTACAACTACCCGGATGTGCCCTGAGTACAACGCACTCTTTTAGCAGTACTCGTGTCGTAATGTATGGACCTTTCCGACCTGCGAACCAATTTTCCTTCAGTTGTTCCAATTCTTTGTTTTATTTCCTCAAAGTTACCTTCTTTGCATTTCGACTCTTGATTCATTATTTCGAAATCTGACAGCGTTTTGAGATCCGGGCATGAAGTTTGCAGGCATGTCATGTTATTTAAAGCTGCATTATTAGAACTAAGAGAAGAAATGAAGGAGAAAAATAGAAAAATCAGAAAGAAAAAAGAAAAATGAATGATGAAATATTGATTTCATTTCTTGGAATTTTGAAGATAACAGGGTTCACATTCGGGAATTTAAAGACAAGAAACTACAGGAAACGTCCGAGTTACACCCCGGAATAACTCGGGATGCAGAATAAGTAGCAGAACGGGTCTACCGGGACTCCCGCCTGATCGGGAATGGCGTAGCCTTCCAGTTTTGAAGCTTGGCGCTTGGTCCCATGTATAACACCTCAGCGGTGCTAGTGCCCTCTCCCGGCTGGACCATGTGGGTTTCGTAGAGCATTTTCCTCATTGCCCCACGTATTTCCTCAATTTCTTCAGTCGTGAAAACCTCATCATCTTCCTCTTTACTTTACTTAGGCTTGACAAAAGTTTCATACAAATGTACCACCTCATAATCGGCCCTTTTCCTTTTTTGAAAGAACACTTCTGCTTCCTCAGCACTCACAGGCTTCTTAGGCGGGAAACGCCTTCTGGTGGAATTGTTTACCTCCTCTACATTTGAATATTTCTTAACAGGGGGTTTTTTAGCAGCTCTCCCAAGATCTTTTTACCCTTGTACGTAACCACCGTCTGATGATAATTCCATGGTACCGCAGCAGGGTTCGTCATAGGCTTCTGTGGTACGCATCCAATAACCACTGGCTCACGCAGCCGAGGTGGTTTGATTGTCCCTCGCACCACATAGGGTTGCTTGGGTACGTACATTTGTGTTCTTTTTTTCAAATCAGCTTTCTTTTCTGGTTGTCTTGGTGATTTTGCTCTTCTTTTCCCCTTTCTCTTGCTTCGGGGCCACCTTTGGCTTTCTTTCCGCATCAGCGATAGCAATTATAGCTTTTAATGCTTGATCAAATTCTCTGTCTTCACAGATCATCCCGATCACCGGCCCGTTGTTTTGGGTTGGCAGTGGATTATTGGTCACATTTGGGATATCCTCATCCCTCAGTACTATTTTTCCTTGCTCTATTAAGTTTTCCACTGCTTGTTTCAGGGTCCAACAGTCATTTGTATTATGGCCCTCTGCCCCTTAATGGTATGCACACCTGACACCAGCTCTGTAGGCAGGCGAAACCGGGTTTTGTCTGTTCTGAGGGACCGGCTGCAGCAAATTCATTTGAGCAAGCTTCGGGAATAAATTGGAGTATGGTTCACCGATTGGTGTAAAGTTTGGTCTCCTGGGTGGTTCCCGAGGACGGAAGTTATTCTACGGAGGTCGAGGATTATAGTTGCTCTGGTGGGGAGGTTGATTTCTATTGGCATGTGGTTGCCGCCGGGCAAAGGGTTGAGCGTTCATGACCGCATAAGATGGAGGAGCATAAGCCATGTCATGATGAGGGTAGTAATGTTGAGGGGTTCTATCCGAAAACATGGGTCTGGGAGCGCGATGTCTCCTTGCCCCGAGGCTGCCATAACCGTTTCTTCTTTCTTATTACCTTTGGCCATTCCTCCAGACCCGCCTTGGATGGCTTGGGAGGTTGCTCTGATGGCCGACTGACTCAAAATCCTGCCCGTTAGCAAACCGTTCTCTACCATTTCACCAATCTTCATTGCCTCTGCAAAAGGTTTGCCCATGGCCGACATCATTTTCTGGAAGTAATCTGCTTCCTGGGCCTGGAGGAAGACAGTGACCATTTCTACTTCATCCATGGGAGGTTTTACCCTCGATGCCTGTTCGCGCCACTTAATAGCATATTCTCTGAAACTTTTCGAGGGCTTCTTCTTCAAATTTACCAAGGAGTTCCTGTCTGGTGCGATGTCGATGTTGTATTGAAACTGCCCTAATCTCTGGCAAGATCGTCCCAAATGTTCCATCATGAGACGTCTTGGTCCATATACCACTCTGAGGCAATGCCTACTAAGCTTTCTCCGAAGTAAGCCATCAACAACTCTTCTTTTCCGCCGGCCCCGCGCAACTGATTACAATACTTTTTCAGGTGAGCAATGGGATCGCCATGCCCATCATACTTTTCGAACTTTGACATTTTAAATCCCATGGGCAGGTACACGTGAGGGAACATGCACAGATCAGTATAAGAGACACTTTTCTGCTCGCTTAAACCTTGCATATTCTTTAAGCTCTGCCCAAGGCTCCTCATTCTTTTTGCCATATCATCTTGTTCAGGAGCTTTGGGAGTTTTATCTTGCCCTGGTGTAAGCTCAAATGGCGGTGGCTGAGGGTAAGTGTATGTGGGATATTGAGGAGGATCTGCTTGAAAGATGGGATTTTGGAAAGTGAAGGTTGAGGGATCAAAAGCGGGCCTAGGTAGTGAACGTTGTGTGGTGGTGGAGCAGTAAAAATATTGGGAGCTGCTCCTGATGTGAACACCTGGGGGCGTACCTCAGAAGGTGTTCCTATGAAGTGAGCAACCGGAGTATTCGGGTGACTGACGGGGATGTTAGAAGTACCCCCGATTCTCGGGAACAATTCAGGAAAGCCAGGGATAGCACTTGGAGGCTCCTTGCCATTAGTCCATGCATCCCACATCTCCATAACTCGGAGACGTAATATCCGATTTTTTTCAGCTGTGGCAGACTCGGAGGCCGGGATCCCTGAGATGGGGCTGTCTTCGGTGATGAGAACTGGTGGCAAAGTCATTTCAGACGACATTTCTGTACTTCCTTTTGATCTGGTGAAATATCGATGCGATGCCAGCTTACCAAAAACAAACCACCGTTTCTAAAAACCTAAGCTAGAATTTTGCAGCAACAATGGTTAGTTCGAGACAAGTAACAGATAGGTAACCGCACATTGGGGTGTGATGCACCTATACAGTTAAACGGATGTCTACATGTTTGCCACGGTTGCATGCGTCATTCCGGCTTTTCTTTTCTATTTTCTTTTCTTTTGATTTCCACCCTTTGTTTTTCTTGCTTTTCTTTCTCTTTTTGTTTTTCTCTCATTTTGATTTTCTTTCCTCTCCATTTTTCCATTTTTTGTTTTTCCTTTTCTTTTGCCATGGTTTTTCTCTCGATTCCTTATTTTCTCTTTTTGCGTTTCTTTTCTTTTCTTGTTTTCTTTTATTTTTCTTCCTCTTATTTCTTTTTTTCCTTAAGGATACGGTCGAATCTTATGGAGATTGCCTATGTATCATGGCCCCGCATGAATCAGACCAAGCGTAGTTCTTGCAAATAAATGCAAAAATAAAGAAATATTTTTTTGGGATTTTTCAATTTTTCAATAATAAAACTTCGATTACAAGGATACTAGACCATTTGTTTTTCTTAAAAGGAAAATTACAAACAGACTCAAAATAACATACAGACTCGATAACTAGGAATACATTAAAGCTTCAAATCCTGGAGCCCGCGGGGCGTCATTCGGCATCGCCGCGGGCCTACGTGCAAGACCCCCTTGTAACTGCTCCAAATCATTCATAACTTGCCGGAAAAAAAATCATCACTGTAGCAAAGAAGGTAGTGCGACTTATCTGCTGGTTGCGGGCCTCTAACACCTGGGAGTCGTAGAAGTGATGGTCTTGCAACAACTTTATTTCTTTCTCCATCTCGGCCATTAGCCTATAGCATTGTTCCCTCTCAGCCTTAAAATCCTTGTCCTGCTGGGCCGCCTTATCTTCAAGGGTATTCACTTTTCTTTTCAGGTTGGCAATGGATCCCTCATAATTTCTTTTCATTTGTTGCACTATTTGGGCTCTTTCCTCTATCTTCTTTGCCCACTGTGCCCGGATTTTTACCATATTCCCTTCAGATTTCTCCAACTCTTCCTGGCACTCTAAGACTTGCTTCTTCAGCCCTTTTATCAACCTCTCATCGGACCGACTTCTTCCTTGATTTTTAGCAGCTAGTTTCATTTGTTGGATATAGCTTTATGAACCTCATTTTCTTGAATCTATTTCTTCTTATCACCTTCATCAGCTGCAGCTTGCACACTCTTTTCAAGTTGAGGATCTCGGACCTGCTGCTCCAACTCCCCTATTCTGGCCCGTTATTCCTTTTCTTTTGCTAGCCAATCCCATTGCACCTGGGCCCCGTCAGTAAATTGTTGGAAATGTGGCCTTTTGGCGGGTCTCTCGGGAATTTGAAATCTTTTGCCAAACCAGACCAAGTATTTGGGGTCCACTTCACCTCTAGCCCGATCCTATACTATAGTCTTAGGCTCAAGGAACCTGCACTCATTCCATATTTGTCGCATTTTTCCATCTGGAAAGGCAGCTTTAGGGCCCAATTCAATGACTTGTTTGCTTAAATCTTTATCGTTATGAACAGTTTGGAATCTCCCTAATTGTCGTAGGACCCGGTAGGGAGCGTAGGGTTGGATGATTCTAATGCCCATCAAAAGTATATAAGGTACTTCTGCCGATGTGTACACAGCCTCAGTAGCGGGAAGCCATCCGAAAGCCCATTCAACTTTATCCGCAGTCAAAGATCTCAAACAGGATAGCCAAGCTTCGGTGCCCTCGGGGAACTCAATACCTGTTACCCGGGTTCCAAACTCCTTGATACAACTCAGCCCGGTTAAACCATAGTTCATATACCCCGTGCAATGACAAAGGTGCTCCTGTATCCATAACTGTAACAACATATTACAACCCTGAAAGAATTTTACACCCTCTCGGCATAAGGTCAAAGCTCGATACATTTCTGCCACAATAAGGGGAACCACCGTGCTGTTAGACTTCTTTATAGCAACATCCAACATTCCTACAAGGCCAATATCTATGTGACCGTCTTTTCATGGACAGATCACGACCTTCAGAAAAGCTACCATGAAAGCCAATCCCCGCCGGGCCTCCATTTATCTTTGTTCCCGGCATGTGTCAAACCGCTGTTGAGCTCCTCAAAACCTCGCGGGTTGCCATATCGGTGGTGTAAGAAATGGAGTGTGCAACACCCTTCTGCTAGATGCTTATCTTGAATGTCCCGACTAATGCTCAATAAGTCCAGGAATCTGTGGAGGGTTACTGGTCTCGGTGCCAATGGGTATCTACTCTTGAGGTTCCCGTTGAGACCCGCATATCCCGCAATCTCCTCTAGTGTGGGTGTAAGCTCGAAGTCCGAGAACCGGAATACGTTACGAGTTGGGTCCCAGAAAGGTACCAATGCTTCAATAATATCGGCCTCGGCTTAATGTTCAATAATCCGACCAGGCCACCCAGAATCTTTACCACTGTTTCCCTGCTACCTTTTCCTAAGTCGTTCCACCACATATGAAGCTTCAAAGGGATCTCACTCAGGACTAAGAAGGTTTCAATGTCAATTGTACTCATCCTGCACATTTTATTTAAAGTGATTTAATGACTTATTTTGACCTAAAAGGAAAAATGTGGCTATTTAAAGAAAATTGGCTATTTAGTGACTCATTTTGACTTAAAAGAAAAAGTGGCTATTTTGCAAAAATTTTATTTAAGAAAACAAAGACTCGGTTTTGCAGATACGGCCTTTCAGCACTTCCGGGAGGGTGATTTTAAGGTTTTGTCTGCTAACCGTTTAAAAAGACTCAGGGTGGCTGTTCTTGCAAAAACAGCCTTCCGGCGTCCTTTTGGGGACATTCGGCTTATTTTAAAACAAGAATGGCATCACCAGACTTATTTTGACAAAATTAAAATTTTTGTATTTTTGGCTGTTTTTGCAAAAGGGAGGTTGGACCCGATGAGGGTTGCCTACGTATCTCACATCCGGTGAGAATCAAACTAGCGTAGTTCGAGCAAAAATGACTATTTTTTTCCGTTTTTTCTTTTGTAAAAATTCAGCAGATTTTCAGGGTATTTTCAAGCATTGGGTTTTTCTTTAGAACCGGGTTTACTTCTTTCCTACCTCACTCTTGGTCTTCTTCTTTCTCTTTTTCCCTTCTCTTTGTTTTTCTTTGGTTTTTTCCTCACTTTTTCTTTTCTTATTTAGCCGGTCAGCATGCAAGCCAAAACAAATAAATGCTCACGTAGCACATAGAATGCATCATGATGGTCTGTTATTTTGGGTACACCTGTCCTCGATGGACCCAACCCCTGTGTTGAGTCCCCTAAGTCAAAATGCACGTGATGCAAACAAGCGCTCCTACTAGGGATCCGGCACGAGGCTATGTTATTCTAAGTTTAAAAACCTGGGGTTTTGGTCTAGACATGGGGTACCCGAGCGGACAACTGGGGTCGAGGAGGGGGCGACGTACCGGGAGCACTAAAGTCTGCCCGGCCTTGTCGCTTGCACAGCCTCGCTCTATTTGGTATATTTTTCTAGAAAAAGCAGGCTACGCGAACGTATGCACCATTTTCAAAAAAAAAAAAAAAAAACTCAAAGGGTGGCGTAAGAAGACAATTATATGCAATGCAACAATATCAAAGAGGTAAACAGATAGCAGTTAGCACAAAGGTTCACAAAATACAATAATATCAATAATAAATAATCCAAGTAAAAATCATGAAATAAGCTCGAATTCTTGAACCCTGAACAAAAGTTCTGGGTTCTTGTTCCCCAGCGGAGTCGCCAGAGCTGTCACACCTCCTTTTTGCTTACTACATCCCCGAAGGGATATAATAAAGGGAGCTATTTCCAACTTGAAGTGACAACTGAAACGGGACTTACTTTTTTAAAAATGTAGAGTCGCCACTTGGGAGATTTAGGGAGTCCCAAGTCACCGGTTTAAAATCCCGAATCGAGGAAAAGGGTTTGACTCTGTATATAGTCTGTGAACCAGAAATCCGGGTAAGGAATTCTGTTAACCCGGGAGAAGGTGTTAGGCACTCCCGAGTTTTGTGGTTCTAGCACGGTCGCTTTGATCCTACTTGGCTTATACAATTATTTAATTACTAATTTTAAAACCTAGGTGCCTTTGCTTCTTTCACCGCTTTTAATTAAAATTTATCTTGAAACGGGTTACGCATACGTATACCCGCCTGTTTGGTGCGTCAAAAATCATGTCACGCGAACGTGTCTACAATTAATAACACTTAATTATTATTAAGAGTATTCGAGCCAAAGTTGCGCGAACGCATACTCCGGTTTTGTTTTTAGAACCGTAATCATGTTACGCGAACGTATACACAATCACAATAGTATTTTAAGACGGCCCTAAAGGATATTCTACAAAATATTTAGTCGTTTTTTACATCTAGGCTATGACATTTATACGGGGACCATATGTGATTTAATCAACCTATGTAAATAAAAATAATTAGAAACTTGTAACTTATTTATTATTAGGGAAAGTTGAGCGAAGTTGCGCTAACGCATACTCCAAATTAATTTAGGATCATGGTCATGTTACGCGAACGTATACGCAACCACAATCGTATTTTAAACGGCCCTAAAAGATTGCTATGAATATTGATCATTTTAAAACAACTTGACTCAACCTATTCATTTATTCAAAGCTGCTAGGCCTATTATTAGGCCCAGGCTCGTCAAGGCCTACGTCCAGAGACAAAAAAGGCAGGCCCTCCCCCTTTAAAAAAATGAAATGGCCTGATACTTGGGCCCAAATGAGCCCTCTATTGGTGAACACATTGTTGAGGGCATGATATTTATAACACTGGGCCCCAGGTGAGCCCAGTATCCGAATCCCCGAGAAATCATAAAATGCTGCTCCTGGGTTAACAATCTAAGGCCCAAACATGCTAAGAGATTAAATCCTCACACATCAATTCAAATCCCAAAGTTGTAACTCCAACTTAATTCAACCTAGCCTTTAATTTATTAAAGCTCAAACCATTTTACAATTAAGAGCAAATTTTAAACCAATTGGGCCAACAGCCCAAGACTCACGAAACAGCCCCAAACAAAAGCCTGTCTCTTAATCACTGGCACAAAAGTGGCCATATCCCTGTGAGTCCACTACCAAAACCATTCAGCAAACTAACCTGTAATTACTGACCCTTAAACTAACTGGAATTTAACTATAAGTTATTAAAGAGTTAGCCAATTTACAAGAATAAACATCCTGCTCATATATCACCCCTTTATATTATGACTTAACACAATATCATACTGAACATTCACATATCAAATTGAAACCCTATTGAGAAACTTATACAAATCACATTTTCTCTTTTGATTCTAAACATAACAATTACTGCATAGTCAATACAGGGATTACAGTATGATAGAAGTAATTTAGCAATCAAACAAAATGAAAACCTGCTAATTGCTAAATCTTTCCGACCAACCAAAATGGAAACCTGCTAGATTACAGTATGATAGAAAATATTAAGACTCTTGAAAAGCAATTTCGAAACCTGATGGACACTACAAATACCCAACAATTGCTCAAATAGTATTATCTAAGGATTCAAGTTCTTATATAAACCTCATATTAAACATGACTACTTTTACTCTATGCTCGAGTCAAAAAAAATGGTTAAACATGGATATCACTGAAAGAAAAAGAATTGTATGCCAAAAATTCCAACACTCTTTATTTCCCATCTTCGTATTGAAATTTACAGCATATAGGATCAGAAGTTGTACCTGGAAATAAGAGGTTCAGTTGCAAGTTTAGCGACAGCAACAATGATCAACCCAAGAAAAATGACCAAGGAAGAGTGATTTAAAAGCAATTGCAAACCAGCAAAACTTTCAAACCATCTGATTCAGCTTGTTTTAAAACTTCAATTGCTGAAAATTAGAACCAATAAAACAGTGATCTTGTTTTGACCCTCAGGAAATTTTTATCTATTCAGCTCACCTAATCCTTTATGAAACAGAAATTTCTATCTCCCTTCTATGTTTCATAATTTTTTGGCTCTCCAACCTTGCCCTCTAAGGCAAGAAATGATGCCTTTATAGGCAAACAATTAGGGCAGCCCTGCAGGTTTTGTTTTTGCATTTTAGTCCCTTTTTAACTCTTGTTTTTAGCTTAGAAGTCCCTTATTTACTGACTTGCTACCCAATTCACACCACTATGAATCTGAAATTTCAATTAGAACCCCTTCTAGGTGCTTCTAGTGGCTTCTAATTTCAGTTACTAAAGATTCTTTATCTTGAACTACCTATATTGCCCCTAATGTACCCTGCATTTACCCCTGAAATTGTTAACCTAGGTTAAGCTAGAACCCAAGCCCAACTATACTAACCCCTTTAACTGGATCAATGCTAACCATGATTAATCCCCAAAAAATATTGAAACATTTCAGCAATAACAAACGACACCAATCCAAACAAATCCCCAGAATTGGAATACGAATCTAATTTAACCTGAATTAACTACTAGAAACAGAATCCAATTATCATTCAAACAGGAATAAAATCTAAATCATTAACTCAGAATCATACAGTATGAACAAAGCAAAAAAACCTAAAAATCAAAGTGTGAAGAACAGATTAAAGAGAAGAACTAGGTTTAACTAATTTCAAATAGAAGAAAATTCAAATATAAGGTAAAATAAACAAGACAAAACTAAGAAAACTTACAGATTAAGACACGAACACGATCGACCTTTCAATTTCAACCGCAGGATAATGTCAATCAGCTGTTCTTTATCAAAAACAGTTGAATAACCTTATTCCGTGGTGAAATTGATCCTAAAATTCGTGAAGAAAACTGGTGAAGAAACCAAGCCCGCTTAGGTTCCGGATTTGGATTCGATATTCGAGAAGTTTGGGGAACATTTGAAGAGAAAAGAATGTGGATTCGTGATGTGGGGGTGGAGGTGAGCCTACGGTGTAAATTTGGTAAGGATTGGGGACGGCGTCGCCATACACGACGGAGGCGGTGTCTAGGGTTTCACGGATTTGAGGGTTTTTGTTGGGATTTGAAAGAAACCAGTCATGGATCCATGATGAGGAGAAGGAGACGAGGCTATGGTGTAATTTTGGGAGTTGTTGGAGCTTCGCCGCCGCCGTGGGGCGATTTCCGGCGGCGGTTTGCGGCGGAAGACGATGAGGTTGAGAGTTTGTGTTTGGAAGATGTTCTGAGATGGAAAAAGGGGGGTACACGTTTGGACAGTTATATGTTAAAAGATGGGGGCTTCAGGATCGTTGGATTAGATAACCTCGACGGTCCTGATTGAATCCCCCGAAACGACGTCGTTAGTGTTTGTGGGGGCTGAACTGGACTGGGTTGTGATTTGGGTCTGATTTTGAAGTGGATTTGGGGAATATTTGGGCTGAGATCAAGAATTGGCCCAACATTAGCCAGCCTGATTTTGCACTCCCTTTTTTAATTCTTCTATTTTTTTAAAATTTCTTTTATTTGTTTTTCTTTCTTTCTTTCTTCCTTTTCAATTTTCTTTTTTTTAGATTTTATTGAATACAAAATTAAGATCGACAAGACCTGATTTAACTCTAAGATTGAACTAACTAATTTTCAAAAATTAAACAAATCCTAGTTTAAAAAGAAAACTTAAGGAACAATCAAAATTAAAAGTAAAACAATGCAAAGGACTATTTTTAATTATTTTCTCTTATTTTTGGTAATGTTAATTAACTAATAAAAATATTAAAATGAGGTCCTAAATGCAAGGATACTATGTTTTGTATAATTATATCAACTAAAATGCACACAAAAATACGAACAAACACAAAGTCATGCAATTAATTCCCTAAAATTCAAATAATAAAAGAAAAATCCTAATTTTAATGAATTCTGTAGGAATAATTTAAGCGAGGCAAAAATCACATGCTCACAATCCTCAGGCCATGGAATGGTGTCTTTCGGTTTTGAGGATGATGCCTTTTAGACTATGACGCCTTTGAATTGATTGGCAATATTTCAGCCTATGATATGCAATGATATGGTGTTGACAAGACAAAGCTTAGTCTTGCGAAATAGAGGGTAGAGCTTAGCCCAATTGGAAAGCAAATAGATAGTGCTAGAGATAGAGCAATATTTGTGCTGAAGGGGATCCCATACGAATGTGGAGGTAGGGATTAGCCTCATGCAGGTAGGGAGGCAGGGATTAGCCTCATGCAAATGGAGAGGCAAGGATTAGCCTCATGTAGATATAGAGGAAGGCATTAGCCTCATGCTGGATGGAGTCCAGGATTAGGCTCATGCAAATAGGGAGGCAGGGATTAGCCTCATGTAGTTATGGAGTCAAGGATTAGACTCATGCAAATAGGGAGGCATGGATTTGTCTCATGCAGGTATGGAGTCAAGGATTAGACTCATGAAAATAGGGAGGCAGGGATTAGCCTCATGTAGGATGGAGTCAAGGATTAGACTCATTCAAATAGGGAGGCATGGATTAGCCTCATGCAGGTATGCGAGTCAAGGATTAGACTCATGCAAATAGGGAGGCAAGGATTAGCCTCATGTAGGTATGGAGTCAAGGATTAGACTTATGCAAATAGGGAGGCAAGGATTAGCCTTATGCAGTTATAGAGTCAATGATTAGATTCATGCAAATAGGGAGGCAGGGATTCGCCTCATGCACGTATGGAATCAAGGATTAGACTCATGCAAATAGGGTGACAGTGATTAGCCTCATGCAGGTATGGAGTCAAGGATTAGACTCGTGCAAATAGGGAGGCAGGGATTAGCCTTATGCAAATGGGGAGGCAATGATTAGCCTCGTGCAGATATAGAGTTAGGGATTATCTGCATGCAGGATGGAGTCCAGTATTAGACTCATGCAAATAGGGAGGCAGGTATTAGCCTCATGTAGGTATGGAGTCAAGGATTAGACTCACGCAAATAGGGAGGCAGGGAATAGCCTCATGCAGGTATGGAGTCAAGGATTAGACTCATGCAAATAGGGAGGCAGGGATTAGCCTCATGCATTTATGGAGGAAGGGATTAGCCTCATGGAGATATGGAGTCGACTAGCCCCATGCAAGTAGGGAGGCAGGGATTAGCCTCATGCAAGTATGGAGTCAAGGATTAGACTCATGCAATTATGGAGGCAAGGATTAGCCTTATGCAAATGGGTAGGCAGGGATTAGCCTCAAGCAAGAGCAAGTAGCAAATGAGAGTAGTATATGTCTTAGCTAGAGATGTGTCCAATGTCTGATAGCCTGATTGATAGTGAATTATCTTTATGTATACATGTTTTGCGAATGCTATCGTTACGTCAAATGTGTCTGCGTTGAAAGAAAAATTATAAGTTTTGTGGGGGGAAAGTTGGTTCGTGCTCCTATCGGCTGGCTTTGCTTTGCTCTGTTCTGAAGGCCTTTCGAATTCCCCTGGGTGACACCCAACTCTTATGGAAATAGAGTTTTAAAAAATATGTAATTATTGATAAAAATAGAGTTGTTTTGGAAACGTATTAATATATCAAGTAATTTTTTATGAACTAGTGACTGTAACACATCTCGAAGGCATTGCAGCTCTTTCATATCGGAATTTTAAGGGTCCTCCTCAAAATTTTGCCCCATTTTGGTAGATGATCTTTGACCCTTTGCGGAGAACGGATCTTGCCGAACCTTCTCTGGAATTTTGATAATCCTTCTCAAAATTCTGCCCCAGTTTCTTAACTGGTTACTGATCGTCTGACACATGTTGGCGCTGGCTGGACTTGCTCCGGAATTTTGAGGACCCTCCTCAAAATTCAGCCCCAGTTTCTGATCTTGCAGGAAATGTAAAATTTATTATGATATGACCAAACCTATAACGCTGCCTACATATCCCCTCTTAAACGGGAATTAGGTCAAGCGTAGTTCAATTATATCAGAAAAGAAATGTGAAATAATCTAGGCATAGTATCTCTTGACTGCGTCTGAATTGATTGGTTTTGGCCAGACTTCTCCTTCCATTTCTGCAAGTATGAGTGCTCCTCCTGTTAGTACCCTGTGAACCATGTACGGACCTTGCTAGTTGGGAAAGAATTTCCCTTTGGTTTCATCTCGATGCGGGAATATTTTCTTCAATACCAGTTGCCCTTGTGCGAACTCTCTTGGTTTGACTCTTTTGTTGAAAGCTCTAGACATTCTGTTCTGGTAAAGTTGGCTGTGACATACTGCGTTCATCCTCTTTCCATCGATAAGGGCCAACTTTTTATACCGACTCTTTATCCAATCTGCATTGCTGAGTTCAGCTTCATGTATGATTCTTAAAGAAGGAATCTCCACCTCGGCTGGGATAACAGCCTCGGTATCATAATCCAACATGTAGGGAGTTGCTCCAGTTGATGTGAGAACCATGGTGCGGTCCCCCAATAGAGCAAAGGGTAACTTCTAGTGCCACTGTTTGTGGTTCTCTACCATTTTCCTTAGTAGCTTCTTGATGTTTTTGTTGGCGGCTTCTACGGCTCCATTCATCTGAGGTTTGTAGGTTGTGGAATTCTTGTGCTAGATTTTGAAAGTTTCACACATGGCCTTCATCAGATCACTGTTTATATTGGCAGCATTATCAGTAACAATGGACTCAGGAACTCTGAATCGGCAAACAATACGATATTTGACAAAATCTTCGACGACTTTCTTGGTTATAGCTTTGTAGGATGCAACCTCTACCCATTTTGTGAAGTAATCAATGGATAACATAATAAACTTGTGTCCGTTTGAAGTTGTGGGCTCAATCGAACCAATAACATCCATTCCCCAAGCGGCGAATGGCCAAGGTGAGCTTGTTACATTGGGCTCATTTGGTGGCACTTATATCATATCGGCATGCACTTGACATTGAAAGCATTTGCGGACATACTGGATTCAATCTGTCTCCATGGTCATCCAAAAGTAAACGGCCCTGAGTATCTTCTTGGCTAATACAAAATCATTCATATGTGGGTCGCTGGTCCCGGCATACACATCCTTAAGTATCTTAGAAGCTTCCTATGCGTCGACACACCTTAGTAAACCCAAATCAAGAGTTCTTCTGTACAGGTTCCCTCTGCTATGGAAGAAATGATTGGACAATCTCCGGAGTGTGCGTTTATAAGTATGGTTTTCATGCTCTGGTATTCTCCTTTTGATAAGTATTCTTTGATGTCATGGAACAAAGGCTTTCCATCTACTTCTTCCTCAACATGAGCACAATATGCCGGCTGATTATCGATCCTCACCGGAATTGGATCAATGTAATTCTTATCTGGATATTGTATCATAGATGACAATGTGACCAATGCATCGGCAAACTCATTCTAAAATCTGGGAACATGTCGGAATTCTATCTTCGTGAACCTCTTTCTATGTCAATATCTTGGAATTCTTGGTGGCCCACTCTCCTTGTACCTGGTGCACAAGCAAATCTGAATCACCGATCACCAGCAACTCCTGAACGTCCATGTTGAGTCCTAGTATACAGGCTTCATACTCTGCTATGTTGTTGGTGCAGGGAAATCTGAGTTTAGCAGATATCGAATAATGTTGACCCGTTTCTGATACCAAGACTACTCCAATGCCTACTCCTTTGAAATTTGCAGCCCCGTCAAAGAACATCCTCCATCAGTCATATGCTTCGGTAGTGTCTTCTCCTACAAATGATACTTTTTCATCAGGAAAATACGGTTTCAAGGGTTCGTATTCTCCTCCCACCATATTTTCAGGAAGGTGATCTGCCAATGCTTGTCCCTTTACCGCCTTTTGAGTTACATAGACAATATCGAACGCACTTAGTAGTATCTGCCATTTAGCCAACTTCCCAGTAGGCATGGATTTCAGATATATGTACTTCAGAGGGTCCATCCTAGATATGAGGTATGTAGTGTAGGCACAGAAGTAATGCCTCAATTTCTGGGTTGTCTAGGTCAAAGCACAGTAAGTGCGTTCAAGAAAAGAATACCGGGCTTCATAAGGTGTGAACTTCTTACTAAAGTAATATATGGCTTGCTCCTTTCTTCATGTCTCGTCATTTTTTCCTAAAACACATTTGAAGGCTCCATATAATACAGATAGATAGAGTGGCAAAGTTCGTCCTAGTTCTGGCGGGACCAAAATTGGTGGTGTGGACAGGTACTCATTGATCTTATCAAAAGCTTTCTGACAATCCTCTATCCAGCTTGTTTCAGCGTCTTTCCTTAGCATCTTGAAGATGGGTTCACATATGATTGTAGATGGTGCTATGAATCGACTGATGTAATTGAGCCGTCTTGGGAAGCTCATTACGTCCGTTTTGCTCTTAGGTGGTGGTAACTCTTGAATAGCCTTGGCTTTAAATGGATCCAGCTCGATCCCTCGACGACTGAGGATGAATCCCAGTAACTTTCCTACGGGAAACCCGAATGCATACTTTACGGGGTTCAATTTCAAATTGTACCTCCTGGGCCTGTCAAAGAATTTTCTCAAGTTCGCTATGTGATCTGCGGCCCTCTTGGATTTAATAATGACATCGTCCACATACACCTCTATTTCTTTGTGTATCATATCATGGAAGATGGTTTTCATGGCTCTCATGTAAGTGGCCCCAGAGTTCTTCAAACCGAATGGCATCATCTTGTAACAATATACACCCCATGGTATAATAAAAGTTGTCTTCTCTGCATCTTCTTCATCCATCCAAATCTGGCAATAACCCGCGAAGCAATCTACAAAGGATTGGCGTTCATGCTTGGCGCAGTTATGGATCAGGATGTGTATATTCAGCAGCGGGAAGTCGTCTTTGGGACTTGCTCTGTTTAAATCCCGATAGTCAGCACATACTCTGACATTCCCGTCCTTCTTCGGAATTGGCACAATGTTAGCTAACCAGGTTGGATATTCAACCACCCATAGAACTTTGGCTTTGATCTGCTTGGCAACTTCCTCCTTGATTTTCAGGCTCATGTCTGGCTTGAATTTCGGAGTTTCTGTTTCACTGGCGGACACATGGGATTAGTAGGCTACTTGTGAGCCACTATAGAAGTGCTCAAACGGTCATGTCATCATATGACCATGCAAAAATGTCATCATACTCTTTTAGGAAACGGATGTACTCTTCCTTCTCTATTGGTGACAAGTGAATGCTGATGCGGGTCTCCTTGATGGTCTCGGTGTCTCCCAAATTTACTGCTTCGGTCTCGTCCAGATTGGACTTAGGCTTATTCTCAAAATTATTTGACCTCCCTGACAATTTCCTCGGGTATCTCATCTTCTTCCTCTGAATCACTATTCTCATGTTGCATTGCCTTATTTCATGTCACTGTCACTCGTTTATCAGGAAAAGTAATAATAATGTTGTGGAAAGGAAAAGTGTAAAGATAGTAGTGAGTAATAAAGAGCAAATGTATTTGATCAAAACTTGAAATATTGTCCGGACAAAGCACGGCCCTACGAGAATTCCTTTTGAAACAAGTAATGCTTAAAGCGAAACTACGAGAAATCTTAAATGCCTAGAATGGCTATAGAAGTAAATTCTGCCAAGCTACCAGGGACTCGGCGGGCTCGGAATGGTGTGGCGGTCTGATAACTAAGAATTATGATGCAATTTACACTCCTTCTTGCTTAAGTTTTGATTAGAAATGCGTACAAAATAGTCCCAAAGGCTCACAAGTTGTGCTTGATTGCAGGTTTGATCATCAAGGTGACAAGGTGTCAAAACCCAGCTCAAAAAGGAGTGAAACTTGCACAAGTACCAAGACAAGACCAAGCTCAATCAAATAGGGCCAATGCGGCCGCACACCATTCTGTGCGGTCCTCAAAGATGAAGTTCAGAGAGTACGCTTTTCAGGCAACCAGGCAATGCGACCCCAAAGAATTTTATGTGGTCCGCATTGGTTTCATTGCGGCCGCACTCAACTTTGTGTGGTCCGCATTGCCAAAGATCAGAGAATTGCTAGATTGGAGGATGATGCCCAATTCGGTCCGCGGCCCATTTTATGCGGACCACAATAGAAGCCACCACGGCCGCGGTGCATTTTGTGCGGTGCGCGGTGGCCAACTTCACAGAGTAGATTAGTCAAGCCAAGAGCCTTAGTGCGGCCGCACTCAATTTTGTGCGATCAACACTAGCCCCGCAGGGGTATTTTTGTCTAGAATTTTCAGCCTAGTATAAATAATTTCTTTTCGCATTTTTAGGTCATCAGTTAGATTTTGGGATAGAGCTGCGCTCGTGAACACTTCTCTTTTACCATTTTGAGTAATTTTAGCTTAATTTCACCATTGAATCTTCAAGTTTTATCTAGTAATTAATTATTATGGGTTTTTCTTCATCTATTTCTTTGTTTTCTTCTACAATTATAAGTAGCTAGACCCATTAGCTAGGGTTGTGGCTCAACCTTAGTGTGGGTTATTGGTGGGTCTTATGTTTTGATGCTTGATTGTCTATGGGTGTTTGGTATTTGGGCTAATTTAGGGTTTTAATGTTGAAATTAGTGGTTGCAAACACTAGTTTATGCCTAGTAGACTTTGGCTCTTCTTGAGAAAGAGAGCCTAAGTCCATGAAATTGGTCCAACAAGGAATTGGGGAGTATTCAAGAGATAGTAATACCCGACTTGAACCTCAATTGCTTGCACAAACTTGCATACCCAATTGGTCTTGAGAAAGTCAATTCGGGCAAAATCATTCGAACTACCGAGAGGTATAGAGTGAGTAGAATCATGCAATGGTTATATCATACTCCCCAAATACGACAATCTAGCCTTAGACTCGAGAATCCGTCAATTAGCCACCTAGAAGAAAGTCACTACCCTTGTGCCTTTTATCTATTTGAACAACTCTCAATAGTTTAATTTTAGCTTAAGTTAGCTCAATTTAGCATTGTAGTAGCATAAAGTTAGAAATAATATCAAAACAAATTATGAAGAGAAGTGAAATTAGGAACAACTACGTAACTCCAATTTAGGTAAACACTCAATTCCAATATCTAGCTCCCTGTGGAAAATCGATCCCGACCTTCTCGGGTAAAAGCTGCTTCGACCACTCTTGCTACTTCATAGTAGTGCAGGGTTGGCCTCGATCACTTTTTGGCACCGTTACCGGGGAGCTAACGGTTTTGGCTATCTATCTAAATAGTTTTGTGTATTGTTCTTCTTTCCTTCTGCGTTACTAATTTGTGTGTGTCACAACTTCAGGTATAAAAATGGCAGCAAACAACAATGACCCTCTTGGAAATGTGATTGCGGAAGAGGAGGTAGATGATAATGGAGAGGATGAGGTGCCTCTTGTACCTCAAGGACAACGGAGAGGCCTCCGGGCCAATGCCAATGAAAATATCTCAGACCGTCCTCCGCCACCTCCAAGAGTGGCTCAAAGAGTGCTTCCAAACCAAGGCTATGCAAGCACTATTGTCCCACCCCGGATCCGGGAGGGCAATTTTCAAATTACCAATGTGATGCTGACATTCTTGGAGCAGCGTGAGTATTTCACGGGCGCCTCCAATCAAAATGCTTACAAACATCTCAAGGGTTTCGTGGATACCTGTTGGGGGAGCAAGCAAACTAATGTGTCCGAGGATGCACTTCGATTGAGACTCTTCCCATTTTTACTTAGAGGGAAGGCGTTGGATTAGCTTGAGTGACTTCCCAACCATTCCATCACTACTTGGGATGAGTTGGAGGATAAGTTCATTGCAAAGTTCTTCTCACCGGGGCATACGGCAGCATTGTGGGATGAGATCTTAGCTTTCAAGCAGGAGCCCACCGAACCATTGCATGAGATTTGGAAGAGATATAGAACCATGGTGAAGGAATGCCCCAACAATGATATGACTGAGAATATGTTGCAACAAACTTTCTACCGGGGCATCAGCACAACAAATCAATGCATAGTGACCCAACTTGCTGGGGGTAATTTCATGAAGGTGACTTATGATGAAGCTGGTGTCATTCTTGACGAGATGGCTGACACGTCCTCCGCTTGGCAAAGTAGAGACAATGTGCCTCAGGGTGACCCCACAATCACTTATTTGCACAAAGAATTACATGATCATGGGTAGGCTATAGTTGAGTTGACAACAACCATGAACCAACTAGAAAAGGCACAGTTGCAACAAGTTCAAAATCCTCGCCAAGTGAATGCCATGGAGGGTATTAACATGCTAGTGAACAAAAGAAGACAAAGAGGTCAACAGAACCAAGGGAGTTCGAATCAATTTGACAACGATTATGGTGGATTCCAAGATGATGGTTATGATGAGAAGAATGAAGAGGTACAATATGTGAACAATTATCAAGGCCAAAGGGGAAATTCCTCCAACCAACAACAATGGAGACCCCAAGGCAATTGGGGCAATCAACAACAACAAGGAAATAGTAATTGGGGGAACAACAACAAAAATTCCAATTGGGGCAATCAGAACAATAATCAAAACAATCAGGGTAATTGGAATGGAAACAACAACAACTAGGTTGGTAACAATAATCAAGGTGGATGGAACAATGGAAATCAAGGAAATCGGGGCAAGGCTTTCAAAGGCCCTCAATGTACCAACAACCGAACAATCCACCCTATTTCCATCCCAAGGGCCTAGTTCTTCCAACAATGACATGGGGAGAATTGAAATGATGTTCGAACAGATGATGAAAAAGAGTGCAGATTCCGATGCTCAGTTGTCTTCCCACAATACTTCCATTAGAAATTTGGAGGTTCAATTAGGCCAAATCTCACAATCCTTGAATACTCGCCCTAAGGGGGCTCTACCAAGTGATACGGTAGTCAACCCGAAGGGTGGGAACAATCGTGTTATCGCGGTAACTACAAGGAGTGGACGAGGCAGTGATGTGAATGCCTCCAAACAAAAGCAAATTTTGAGTGAGGAAGTTGAGTTGAAAGAAGATGAAGTTCCTTTTGTGGTTGAAAATGTGATTGAAGATGAATGTGAATAAAGAAGTGAGGATTGATATTCAAGATGCCGAGGCAGAAACTCAGAACAATGTGAACTCGTCTAGGGAACACGTAATAGACATGCCGGAGCTGGTTGTGCCTAAGGCCAAACTCCCTTGCCAAGGCCACCTCCACCTTATCCTCAGAGGCTCATGAATCAGAAAAATGAGAATCAGTTTAAAAAGTTCATTGACATGATGAAGAGCTTATCCATTAATGTGCCTTTGGTAGAGGCTCTAGAAGAAATGTCGGGCTATGCTAAATTCATGAAGGACTTGGTGACAAAGAAGCGATCCATAGATTGTGAAACTATAATGATGACCCACCAAGTTAGTGTAATTGTACACTCAATGGCTGCGAAGCTAGAAGATCCCGGTGCTTTCACCATTCTTTGCACCATTGGGAGTGCAGACGTTGCTAAGGCTTTATGCGATTTAGAGGCAAGTATCAACTTGATGCCATACTCAGTTTTTAAGACTTTGGGTATTGGGCAACCGAGGCCGACTTCCATGAGATAGCAAATGGCGGATACAACTATGAAGAGACCATTGTGTATTATTAATGATGTTCTTGTCCGGATGGACAAATTTATCTTACCAGCTGATTTTGTGATCTTGGATTGTGAGGTAGATTATGATGTTCTGATCATATTAGGGAGACCTTTCCATGCTACGGGGAAGGCCTTAGTTGATGTGGAAGCAGGGGAACTCACCTTCCGGGTAGGTGATGAGAAAGTGGTCTTTCATGTGTGCAAGTCAATGAAGCAGCCCAACAGTTTTGAGGTGTGCTCTTTTGTGGATCTTGTCACGGCAATGATAGTTGATGATACTAGTGTACTGATCAATGTGGAGGACCCTCTAGAGGTCGTATTGTTGAATCTTGATGTCAATGATGATGACGGTCGAGTGGAGTGCGTGAATGCTTTACATGGGATGGGCTCTTACTCTTATGAGCCTAGGATACTATCTTTCGACCTTGAGAATAGGAAGCCTCCACCAAAAAATCCTTCAATTCAGGAACCTCCGGTGTTGGAGTTAAAGCAATTGCCTCCACACCTCAGGTATGAATTCTTAGGCCCTAGTTCAACTTTGCCAGTTATTCTTTCCTCTTATCTTACTAACATGCAGGTTGATGCCACATTGGTGGTGCTTCAAAAGCGGAAGAAGGCAATTGGATGGACTTTAGCTGATATTCGGGGGATAAGCCCCGTATTTTGTATGCACAAGATTATTCTGGAAGATGATGCAAAGCCCTCCTTGGAACATAAAAGGAGGTTGAATGAAACAATGCAAGAAGTTGTGAAAGAGGAGGTGATCAAGTGGTTAGATGTTGGGGTTGTGTACCCCATTTTTGATAGCTCTTGGACTTCACCGGTGCAATGTGTACCAAAGAAGGGTGGCATGAACATGGTTACAAATTTGCAGAATGAGTTGATTCCTACAAGAACAGTCACCGGTTGGAGGGTATGTATGGCCTACCGCAAGTTGAATAAAGTGACCCGCGAAGGATCACTTTTCATTGCCTTTTCTTGATCAGATGTTAGAACGACTTGCTGGGCGTGCCTTCTACTGTTTCTTGGATGGATATTCTGGATACAACCAAATCTTGATTGCTTCGGAAGATCAGGAGAAGACCTTATTCACTTGTCCATATGGCACATTTGCCTTTTCTAGGATGCCTTTTGGGTTGTGTAATGTACCGGCTACATTTCAGCGATGTATGATGGACATTTTCACCAATATGGTGGAAGATATTTTGGAGGTGTTCATGGACGACTTCAGTGTTATGGGTGATTCATTTGATGCATGTTTGCAAAATCTGGATAGAGTGTTGGCCCATTGTGAAGAAACCAATCTTGTTCTTAATTGGGAGAAATGCCACTTCATGGTGGAAGAGGGCATAGTTCTTGGGCATAAAATTTAAAAGCATGGTATCGAGGTGGAGAAATCAAAAATTGATGTGATTTCAATGCTCCCTCCCCCTACCTCTACCAAGGGAGTTAGAAGTTTTCTTGGGCATGCGGGGTTCTACCGGAAATTTATCAAAGACTTTTCGAAGGTAGTGAACCCCATATGCAAGCTATTGGAAAAAGATGCCAAGTTCGTATTCGATGAGAGATGTATGCAAGCCTTCTAACTTCTCAAGAAAAAATTGACAACCGGTCCTATCATTACCGCACCTAATTGGAGCTTGCCCTTTGAGCTCATGTGTGATGCGAGCGATGTTGCAGTTGGGGCGGTTTTGGGTCAACGAGTGAGCAAAATCTTTCATCTGGTGTACTATGCGAGCAAGACTATGAATGATGCTCAAGTGAACTACACGGTGACTGAGAAAGAGCTTTTGGCTATTGTTTTTGCCATGGAAAAATTTTGGCCGTATCTTATGGGTGCCAAGGTCATAGTCCATACCGATCATGCCCCACTCCGGTACTTGAGGATGAAGAAGGATTCCAAAGCTAGACTGATGCGATGGGTCTTGCCACTTCAAGAGTTTGATTTGGAGATTGTGGACCGGAAGGGTAGTGAAAACCAAGTGGCGGACCACTTGTCCCGCTTAGAGGAAGAGGGGAGGCCTCGTGATGGCCTAGAAATAAATGATTCATTTCCCGACGAACAACTCCTTGCGGTATCGCTGAATGGTATTCCATGGTTTGCGGATGCTGCTAATTTCCTTGTGGCTGGTATAATCCCGTGTGAGCTCTCTTCTAACTAAAGGAAGAAGCTCAAATGGGATAGTTTCTATTTCAATTGGGATGAGCCGTACTTGGTCAAGATTTGCACGGATTGTGTGATCCAAAGGTGTGTCCCAGAGGAAGAGAAATTGAGTATCTTGGAGGCTTGTCATTCCTCCCCCTATTGTGGCCATCATGGCGGGGCGAGGATGGCTTCCAAAGTTCTTAATTGTGGGTTTTATTGGCCAACTTTATACAAAGATTCAAGTGAACTTGTGAAGAGGTGTGACGAATGTAAACAAGTGGAGGGAATTTCGAAGAAAGATGAGATGCCTCTCAATACCATTCTTGAAGTTGATATCTTTGATGTATGGGGCATTGATTTTATGGGCCCGTTTGTTAGCTCGTGTGGGAACACATACATTCTTGTGGTGGTTAACTATGTTTCAAAGTGGGTTGAAGCCGTGGCTTTACCCAACTATGAGTCCCAGAGTGTTGTTGCGTTTCTCAAGAAGAGTATTTTTACAAGGTTTGGCACTCCTCGTGCAATCATAAGTGATGGGGGGACCCATTTTTGTAATAGAGCTTTTGCCACTTTGCTTGCAAAGTATAGTGTCAACCATAAAGTTTCTACTCCTATCATCCTCAAGCGAGTGGCCAAGTTGAAGTCTCAAACAGGGCGATCAAAAGTATATTGTCAAAAATGGTCAATGCAAATAGGTCTGATTGGTCAAAGAAGTTGGATGAAGCTCTATAGGCTTGTAGGACTTCTTACAAGACTCCGATTGGTACGTCTCCGTATCAGTTGGTGTTTGGGAAACCTTTCCATCTACCGGTTGAGTTAGAGCACAAGGCCATCTGGGCTTTAGGAAGTTAAATCTTGAATGGGATGTGGCAGTAAATCTTCGTGTGGGGCAGCTTAATGAACCTGATGAATTCCAATTCCATGCCTACTCCAGTTTGTCCTTGTACAAGGACAAGATGAAGTACCTTCATGATAAATATGCTCGTGGAAAGGAGTTCAAAGTGGGTGATTTGGTTCTCTTGTTCAACTCTCGGTTACGTCTGTTTTCGGGAGAGCTTAAGTCAAAATGGAGTGGACCTTTTGAAGTGGTGTTTGTGACTCCGTTTGGTGCATTTCACTTGAAAAACAAAAATGGTGAGGTTTTCAGAGTTAATGGGAACAGGGTCAAGCATTACTTGGGCAAGATTGATGACAGCCACGTGGTGGCACTCCTCCATCTAAAGTGATTTGATGGTAACCTGCGTCGTGCCGCGACGTTAAATCAGGCACTTCTTTGGAGGCAACCCATGTGTCTTTCTTTTTTGTTTTTCTTTGCAGTGTAGGATTTATTTTTGGACTGACTGGTTGTGAGATGCTGTAGGATTGTATTGATGTAGTGCAGGAAAAAGTTGAAAAATGACCACTCTCTGAATTTGTCAATGCGGACCGCACTCATTTTGTGCGGCCGCAAAGACCTTTGTGCGGTGGCAAGAAATCAATGTGGACCGCACTGGTGATTTGACAAAAGTTGGGTTTCTCTGAAGTTTACAACCGCGGCCGCATTGCATTTTTGCAGTCCGCGGTGGTCCACTGTGGCCGCATTGCATTTTGTGCGGTCCGCAATGGTCATTTTTTCATTGCCCTTTGCTTTCGAGCACCGCAGGCCGCAGTGCCATTTTGTGCGGTCCGTGGTAGGTAGGTGTGAGCACGTGATTTTTGCCCTACATAAAAATAACTCCTAAAAATAGACCAAAATAATTGTAATTGATTTTTAGGTGTTTTTCTTTATTTAGTTGCATTTCATACATTTTTAATATTTTTAAAATCATAGAAAAACCATAAAAAGTGTCACATTTTAATTTCATGCCACCTTAGGTTCAATTTGCATTTAGGAATTAATTACATTGAGTTAATTGTGTTATTAATCAAAAAATCACAAAAATGATCATTTTTACATAGTAAGATAAATAGCTTAATTTTACAATTTAAATTGATTTAGGAATTTAGTTTAGATTTTTAGTTAATTAGAAAAAGAAAAGAACAACAAAAAGAAGAGGGAATTGAAAAGGCCTTGTCTTAAATTCAAATTGGGCCAAACATTTGAGAAGCCCAAGTTTTCCCCCAACCCAACCCAAACCGGTCGACCCGACCCGACCAAATACCCAAACCCATTTCCCCACCTAAAAAAGACCTAAACCTAGAGTCTAAAAAAGGGAGGAATCTCTCAAGAGAAAAGGGGAGAACAGTAGCGCAGCTTTCACGGACCCTTCCCCGTCGTTCTGCATCTTCTTCTTAAATTTGGAAACCCAGCGACCTAGCGGACACGAACCAGACCCCGTTTTCACATCTGTCTCTTCTAACTAGAGCATTCATATTCATGAAAAAGAGGAAACCAGTTGGAGAAGAAGGAAACAGAGAAAAGTTGGACTGAAATTTGGGGGAAATGGACGGGGATTTTCAGATTTGTGCTTACCTCCTTAGTTTGGGATTTCATTCTATCTAAAGTCCATAAAAATACATAAAAGCAAACTCAGATCCTCCTTGTTTCATCTCTGCTGCAAATCCGAAAATACAAGTAAAATATAGGTCGTCTTCTCTTCTTTCCAAATTCTGTTTCGATTACAAAAATGGAGATGGTTCGAGGTGTTCAAGTTCGAGTAGCGCGACTGTTGCTCGAGGTTAAAATTTGAGTTCCAGTGTGAATCCGTCGTAGGTTCTGGTTGAGGTTTCCGTCGTCTCTTTGGTGATTCCGTTTGAAAGCTTTCGTTGCCGATTCATTCAATTTGGCTCGAGTCACTTTTTGTAACTTGCCGAGGAATTAATTGAAAGTTTTGACAGGTTCATCTTCTACTCCTCCTTGTTTATTAACGGAAGATGTTTGTGAGCTAGTTAATATACTAATTTGTGATGCCGATTTCTCGTGAATTTTACTGAATCTCCATTTGTTTGGCGTGTTTGACTGAAGCTCGTCCAGTTATGAGATTCCGACTCATTTCCGGCTTCTATTTGATACTTTTGAACTGTTTTCTTTGCTTTCAATTAGAGATGCTGTCGTTAGTTTTTGATCATGTTGGTTTTAGTAGCATTTTCTTTAGTTTGAAACTGGTTGGGAACTACTTGAATGTTTGAGTGAAAAGCCATGTATTGAAGAGCTAATTATCGTTTAAGCTAGCTCACTCTTCTGAGTAAAACAAATCTGGGGAAAAGGTTATCCCTTACCCTTTTTATCGTTGTTTTTTTTTTAAAAACTAATAGCATTGTACTACAACATCAATTTCTATTGTGTATTGGACGTATTGCGGTGTGTCTTATTATGAGTGGTAGTTAGAGCCTATTGGTTACGCTTATCTATAATGTGTATCATGCCTAATATTGCTGCTGATAACGAAGGATTTGAAGCAGCAGTTTGGTTCGTTCTTGTGTATATTAAGTTCCAAGGTACTCCAAAAGTTAATGTTATCTCGTTTTGCCCTTTTATCTTTATTTCCACGGCTATTTAAGGTGGCATCTCTCTTTGTTATTTTAGTTATGTTCTGTTATTTGTTCCATTTCCATGGCATCTTAGAATGATTAATACCTGGGTCAATTTTTATGCATTTCGGACTTTCTTCTTGTTAGTTCTTATAGGAAATTTGAGGGGCGCCATGCCAAACAAAAATGACAATTGCATGGCCCTCGTTTTAATTAATTTTGTCTTGATCCTTAGAATTCGAGGCGTGCCGCTTAGTTGAATTTATGTGGCCCTCGCAAAGTTGCAAAAGCGAAATTGCTTTAGGCGCGTTAGTTTAATAATACTACCTTCCTAAACTCGGGTGCACATTTATGTGACATAAATCCAAATCTCAACGATGTTAAAATATGTCAAAAACCACGGGTCCATTTATGTGACGTGGTTCGAGACGTGTTTTAATAACGTTGTAATTTGCTCTAAAAAATGAATAAAAGCGGGTAAAGTTAAAATTTGCACATAGGTTCATAAGTGTATAAAATCAGATAATTAAGACAGATATGACAGTTGAGCGACCATGCTAGAACCACGGAACCTGGGAATGCCTAACACCTTCTCCCGGGTTAACAAGATTCTTTACTCGGATTTCTGGTTCGCGGACTGTTAAATAGAGTCATTTTTTTTCCTCGATTCGCGATTCTAAACTGGTGACTTGGGACACCATAAATATCCCAAGTGGCGACTCTAAATTTTTAAATTATCCATTTCAATTGTCACTTCAAGTTGGAAATAACTCTCTTATTATTATACCCTTTCCGGGGGTGTAGTAGGGAAAAGGAGGTGTGACAGTAGGTAAGCTGGGCCCCATGACTCTTTTTCTATAAATAGGACCTGAGGCCCTCCTTTCAAACTTTTCGATCCTTCTACTCTCAAAGCATAAAAAATTATTGTTCATCTCTCTCATCTGCGCGAAATTAACTGCTCAAGTTCATTAATCAGCATTTCATCTCATCTCTGGTAAAATTAACTTCTTTTTAGTTGTTTAATTTACTTACTTTCTTTGAATTTTTATTTTTTTCCTAGTTCTTCTCCTTTTCCTGTCCGTATTTCATTCAATTTTGTAGCGTAGGTTAGTTAATTTTTGTTTAAAGTAGGTTTAGGTAGTTAAATCATTGAACCAACACTTAGGGACTCATCAATAGTTGTAAAATTGGACTAAAATTGAACAAATCATGAACCCTAGGTTGGTGTTACTATTGGGCATTCAGTGCGGACCGTGGTGGATTTCGTGCGGTCAGTGATGCCCCTGTACGGTCCGTAATGGTATTTTGTGCGGACCGCAATAACAAAGTCCTGGAAGCTGAACATTTGAGGACCGCGGCCGCATTGCATTTTGTGCAGTCCACGGTGCCTCAATGCAAACCGCAATGGCATTTTGTGCGGTCTGCAGTGCATAGATTCAGAGAGTGGGTAGTCTGAACCCCACCTCTGTGCAGACCGCAATGGATTTTGTGTGATCCGCAATGGCCTCTTTGCGACCGCACTACATTTTGTGCAGTCCGCACTCTGCGATTTTCATACTATCTGCAACATTTTTTTCTGCAACTTTGAACTTCATTGTTTTTCTGGATACTAACAAAGTCTGAACGAATGTTGTTTGCAAACAATGGTAAAATTAAGAGGAAAAGGTGCTAAAAACTAGGAAGAGGAGAGTCCTCCCAGGGTAGGAAGCAAGGAATGATATAATTAACCCCACAAGCCCGACAAAACATAAAGAAAACAAGGAAAATCATTAAAGCTGCAGACAGAGCAATTGATCAGTCGGGGAGTGAGTACGAGCCCTCCCGGGACGCATCTTCATATTCAGTACTAGAATACTATCCTGACTGGCCGGAGAGGAACGGGTTGAGAGATACACATCTAGCATCCCCTATTGCCCAAGACTCAGTTCATGTATCTTCTGAGTCATCTAAGGGCTTAGTTGAAAGCAGTGGGGATGAGTACTCCACCTCTCCTACAGCTTCATTATCCGGAGAGGATGTAGTAGGAGAAGAAAGGGAAGAAGTAGAAGGTGGTGAGCCCCAAGTAGGTGGGGTGGATAGAACTAGGAACCCGGAGGTATGGCAGGACCGGTTTGTGAGTGAGATTGCCTACCACAAGTTCAGAGAGTGGTGGCCCAAGAGGAAGCTAATACTCAAGCGAAAATTCATTATACATGACCTCGAGCCTCACAACCCCAATGTGTTAAGGCAGTTCAGAGTGAGAGCGGGATGGGACTATTTCTTAGGCCAGGTGAGAGAGGCCAATGAGCACTTGGTGAAGGAGTTCTACACAAATGTGGCCCACATCAAAAAGGGCACCACAGTCACCAAAGTGCGAAACTTTACGGTCAAATTTGATGGCAAGACAATAAATGACTATTTGGGTTTTCTGAAGGAGGATGAGTCCCTATACTTGGAGAAGATGCAGTTGGGTGAAGAAGCCCGTCTGTGGTTGGCAGAGTACTTGGCAATCCCAGGCACCACCCCCGAGTGGTTGATTGCGAGGATGAAGATATTGAGGAGGACATTGAAATTTGAGGCCAAGGGGTGGGAGACATTCATGTGCAGCAGACTAGACCCTTCATGGAAAGGCTCTCAAAGAGCTTGCTAGGGAGACCAAGAATATGAGGAAGACTCGGGCTTCCAAAGAGTCCGTGAAGGAGTTACGGGTCGAGGTTGATAGGCTGAAGGTGGATTACCTACCTTTAGATTTGCTATTCCAGGACCCAGCACCAGCAGCCCAGCACCAGCCAGTGCCAGAGTCCGAGAGGCCTCCCAAGATGTGGAGGATGATTCCCCAATCAGATGATATAGTTATATAGTTGGAGGACCCGCGGGTTCCTGCGGCCAGCCTCAGGATGCATCCCAGGAGTCAGTCCAGGCCCAGGTCCCAGTAGCAGAGCCACAGATCACAGGGAGCCAGTCTCAGGCTGCTGAGCATACAGAGGACCCAGGGACCACTCAGGATCCCACGCAGACGGATGGCCTATAGGGAGTTTTTTTATCCTCTTTTCATTTATTTTTGGTGCTTATTTTTCTTAATTGGCATTGAGGACAATGCCAGCTTTCATTTAAGGGGGTAAGCCCTACTTGGATTTGGATGACTGTATATATGAATGATTTTTTTCTTTCTTTTTTATCTTTGTTATGTATATAAATTCAGCATTTCATTACATTTTTCGTACTTTTGTCTGTATATAAAAGTTATGTTCTATTGTATATACTCATCTCCCCCATTGTATATTCGATTAAATCCCCTATTGTACATATCCATTTTTACTTTCCGCATTTTTTTTTCTTTCTTAGCTTCTTATTTATGTTTGTAGCTTCTTGTTTTTAATTTTTTCAATAAGCCTTTGGTTTTCTTAATGCCACGGTTCTTTCCAAAGGTGGAATTTGTGTGAACCGGGTAGCTCTTCCCGATGATGAATGGCATGACAACCTTCTTAAGGGTTTGGGTTTGTTGTTCTTTTTGTTTTGCTTTTTAGTAATTAGTGGTAAGGGTGCCTCAAGCAAAGCTTCACTTGGGCCTAACACATTTTCCTTTGATCTTCTAGTCAAAAATAAATTGTTGTGTATAGGATGGTGTAAGTTGTGACCTTGAGACTCTTGTGTTGCCCGATAATCATCAAGTAGTTTTTCGGGACCATTGTGTGCTCAAATATTATATAAGGTTGTTGTGGGACCTCGACTCTGTGTCTGTACCGATCCCATAGCTTGTGTGGTGAGAAATTGCATTGATAGTCCCAGTCCCGAGCCATGGGTCTAGAACTTGACATGAATGTTTGTCTAGGGGAAATCCTAAGTGGAATTTGACTTGAGACATGATTATAGGCTCTCATTGATCCAAATGATAGCTTGAACACTTCCATAGCCTACCAATGATAAAATCTCTAGGCAACCCTTTTGAGCCTTTGACCTTTTTCCTTCAAGAACCACGATACAAGCCTTTACCAGTTCTAAAGATACCCTCTCTTGGCACCCGATCTTTCCTTAGCACTTGGCAATAATATAAGTTTGGGAGAAGAGACGAGGATTGCAACAAAGTGGTAAAAAGGCACAAAATAAAGAAAAGGAAAGGCAACGAAAAAGAAAGAAAAGCAAAAAGACAAAAAGAATGTTCAATGTAGAAATGAATAAAGGGATTCAATAAAAACAAAGAATGAAAGGTGTGGAAAGTTGAGAAAGGAGTAAAGATTTGAAATTAATAAGAAAGAGTGACAGTGTGTCTCTCTAACCCCTTAGAAAGAAGTGAAATGACTTAAAAAGTCAAGTGAATGAGTGCCAAAATGAAGCAAAAGAAGTGCTAAATGGAAGATGGAACCTACTTAGACCAAACATTTTCTACCCTCAACCAAAAGCCTTCACTATGTCTCCACAAAAGCCCTATATGATCTCTAGTTGAATGAAGCTTACATTAGTGGTGACTCACATAAGGGGCAAGCATATGGTAATTTGGGCCGGACTTGTGACTTTTTCTTGAGAGAGATGAGTGTATTTCCATTAACCTCGTTTTGAGTGCTACTATCTTAAAGGTGAGGTTTGCTTAGGGAGAGTCGAGGATGTGTGAGTTTGGGTTCCACAATGACCAAAGTAATAGAAAGAGTTTCTTTGATATGTTGAGTCAACTCTTGATGCTCTTGTGTCGCACGAAATCCATGGTGTTTAAAAGAGTGAATGTGTTAATGATTCATTTGAATTGAGGCCAATTGTTAGTCCCAATTGAGGCTAGATGAGGTCACTTTAGGTCGGCTGAATTATCTTGGATTAACTCTTAAAGGGTGGGTCTTATTTTGTTTGCTTGAGGACAAGCAAAAGCTTAAGTTTGGGGGAGTTGATAAGTAGGGATTATGATGCATTTTACACTCCTTTCTTGCTTAAGTTTTGATTAGAAATGTGTACAAAATTGTCCCAAAGGCTCACTAGTTGTGCTTGATTGCAGGTTTGATCATCAAGGTGACAAGGTGTCAAAAACCAGCTCAAAAAGGAGTGAGACTTGCACAAGTACCAAGACAAGACCAAGCTCAATCAAATAGGGCCAGTGTGGCCGCACACCATTCTATGCGGTCTGCAAAGATGATGTTCAGAGATTATGTTTTTCAGGAAACCGGGCAATGCGGCCGCAAAGGATTTTGTGCGGTCCTTATTGGTTTCAATGCGGCCGCACTCGACTTTGTGCGGTCCGCAATGCCCAAGATCAGAGAATTGCTAGATTGGAGGATGATGCCCAAAGTGGTCCGCGGTCAATTTTATGAGGACCGCAATAGAAGCCACCGCAGCCGCGATGCATTTTGTGCGGTCCGCGGAGGACAACTTCAAAGAGCAGATTAGTCAAGCCAAGAGCCTTAGTGTGGCCGCACTCGATTTTGTGCGATCCGCACTAGTCCCGCAGGGGTATTTTTGTCCAGAATTTTCAGCCTAGTTTAGGTCATCAGTTAGATTTTGGGACAGAGCTGCGTTCGTGAACACTTCTCTTTTACCATTTTGAGTAATTTTAGCTTAATTTCACCATTGAATCTTCATGTTTTATCTAGTAAATGATTATTATGGGTTTTTCTTCATCTATTTCTTTGTTTTTTTCTACAATTATGAGTAGCTAGACCCATTAGCTAGGGTTGTGGCTCAACCCTAGTGTGGGTAATTGATGGGTCTTGTGTTTTGATGCTTGATTGTCTATGGGTGTTTCATATTTGGGCTAATTTAGGGTTTTAATGTTGAAATTTGTGGTTGCAAACACTAGTTTATGCCTAGTAGACTTTGGCTCTTCTTGAAAAAGAGAGCCTAAGTCCATGAAATTGGTCCAACAAGGAATTGGGGCGTATTCAAGAGATTGATAGCCCCAATTAAAGGGTTAAACCTAGAGATAGTAATACCCGACTTGAACCTCAATTACTTGCACAAGTTTGCATACCCAATTGGTCTTGAGAAAGTCAATTCAGGCAATATCACTCAAACTACGAGAGGTATAGAGTGAGTAGAATCATGCAATGGTTATATCATACTACCTAAATATGACAATATAGCCTTAGACTCGAGAATCCATCAATTAGCCACCTAGGAGAAATTCACTACCCTAGTGCCTTTTATCTATTTGAACAACTCTCAATAGTTTAATTTTAGCTTAACTTAGCTCAATTTAGCATTGTAGTAGCATAAAGTTAGAAATAATATCAAAACCAATTAAGAAGATAAGTGAAATTAGGAACAAATACGCAACTCCAATTTAGGTAGACACTCAATTCAAATATCTAACTCCCTGCGGAAATCGGTCCCAACCTTGAGAGAAAAACGAAGAAGATGAGCCCGCAACCTCCTGGGAAGCAGAAGCGGAAGCAACCGTAATCCTAGAGAAAATCTGAGGGAAGAAGAAGAAAAGGGGGGTTGTGTTCCTAAAAAAGAGCGAGAACGAGAACGGACCTCACTAAGGGTTTTCTAACACAAAATGGAACCTAGGAAGGAAGAAGCAAGTATTTATAAAGACACCATGGGAGCATTGAAGGAATCTAACCGCCGCAATCAATGCCGAGATCGGCAAGAACGGTGCACATAGTGTGCCTTGACGTCTCATAACCAATCACAAGGACACCAGGGGAAGCAGGAGTTCAGAACCGTTACTTATTATTTCTTATCGCCCCCACTCTAAGAAACGCGGAGACTATCTGTATACGGTGAATTCGGGGGCCTGATTCCCCCGTTACAAGGCCGTCTCGCGGTCATACCCCTCTGGATTCGAAGCTAAGGTCGAGACTCACCCTCGGAGTTTGACAAATTATTAATTCAAAAGGTATTGAATTCTGACAAATACAGTAGGCAGGGGAGGAGTTCCCAATGCACGCGGCTTACTCTGACAAAGATGGCGTATCCAGGGCCTATTTTCAAGATGTCACGTCTAGTCATCCTATCTCCATACCTTTACGGTTTAACACATTTTTTATTATACGGATTCCCCTCCTGTATAAAAGGGGATACCCATCATTTTGTAAAGGGATCTGATAGAGCTCCAACTATTCTACACAAATGCAATAATATCTCTCTCTCTTCTTTCTAAATTACTTATTCTCACTGGCCCAAGGCCATTCTAATATTCATAGCTTTCTTACTTGTTCTTCGTTATATTACTTGGTATTGGCCATTGAGAGACTTATTCGATCATATCTTAACTGTTATCCCATTCTTGACTGCCCCTGATACCTCGAGCTCGACCCTGATATCGACCCGAGGTCCCCCATCGACCAGTCCCATAACCGGGCAGCAGGCCCCTCGGTTTGATTACTGCCTCGTTTTATCTCGCATCTCATCATTAAACTTCACATTCTTAGCATCGTCTGCTCTAACAATTAGCTCGAGAATAGATCACGTATTTTTAGAATCTCATTTACAAATTTAATTGTTGTTACCATTTTCACGGTAAATACAATAATACTCCGGCAAGGGAAATAATATCAAAAGCAGTAACATCCCGGCAAGGGAGAGAATATCATAAACCTCCTCTCTTTTCCACAATTACTTCACAACTCAATTCTCAACTTGAGCCAATGCTCTACAATGTTCAATTACCAATAATACTTCCACAAGCCTTGTTCAATATTAGAAATCATCATATTAAGCATGGACAATACAAAACGGAGTCACATCAATCATAGTATAAGACTCACGGGCATGATTGACATCGATGTATAGATACTCGTCACCATACCTATACGTCGTACTCGACAATTAACACATAGCAAATAAGACACAACTCCTAATCCCTCAAGCTAAGGTTAGACCAAACACTTACCTCAATGCCACGAACACAATTCACGCCTCAACTACCGCTTTACCTCTTGTTTCCACCATCAATTTGTGTGTATCTAGCCATAATTTACTTAACGATATCAATAAATGCTATATGAATCAATTCTAATGCATGAAACTAGATTTTCTAAATATTTTCCCAAAAAGCCAAAAATCAACCTCGGGCCCACATGGTCATAACCCGAGGTTCAAACCAAATCCGATTAACCATTCACCCGCGAACTCAAATATATAATTTATTTGAAATAGGACCTCAAATCGAGGTCCAAATCCCCAAAATTAAAAAATCCTTAGTTCTACCCAAAACGCCCAATTTCCCCCATGAAAACCCTTGATTTTGAATTGAAATAATGTGAAAAGATGTTATAGATTAGAGAAAATGAGTTAGAAACGACTTACAATTGATTTGGAGAAGAACTTTTCTTTAGAAAATCGCACAAGAGAGCTTAGGGTTTGAGGGAGTTTGAAAAATAAAAAATTTTCGTCTAAGTTATGATTTACACAGGTGCAGATGTCGCAATTGCGACCAAGGTTCGCAACTGCGAACCCCTTTGGAACCTATTGTCTTCGCAAATGCGAAGAATCTGTTGCATTTGCGACCATGGGAAAATCCTGTCACTTTCGCAATTGCGAAGGAAACATCGCATTTATGATTGGGAGGGCTTCGCAATTCCCACCCGGTGCTCAAATTTGCAAAAAGGGCCTGCCCAGGTTCGGTTCGCATTTGCGATAATGGGGTCGCATTTACCAAGCCTGTCCACTTTGCAATTGCGAAGCCTGATCTCACAATTGCGAGATTTGAGGCCTGGGCAAAAATACCAGATACCAGTAATTGCTCCTAAGTCCAATTCCACTATGTGGCCTATCCAAAACTCACCCGAGGCCTCGGGGCTCCAACCAAACATACACGCAAGTCCAAAAATATCATACGGACTTGCTTGGGCGATCAAATCATCAAAATAACATCAACAACTATGAATTAAATCTCGAATTCATGAAATCACTCAAGAACATCAAAATTACTATTTTTCAAATAAGGGTCTGATTTATACTAAACGAACTCCGATTCTTACCAAACTTCAAAGATTCAACTTAATTATTATATAAGACCTGTACCGGGCTCTGGAACCAAAATACGGGCCTGATACCGTCAATTTCAAACCTCTTTTCATTTCCAAAAACTCTTATAATTTTAGTTTAACAATTTCTTTCAAAAATTCATTTCTCGGGCTTGGGACCTTGGAATTCGTTTTCGGGCATACGCCCATGTTTCATATTTTACTACGAACCCTACGAGACCGTCGGATCACTAGTCCGGTCCGTTTACCAAGAATATTGACCAAAGTCAATTTTAATTAATTTTAAAAGGCAATTGCCTTATTTTACTTAGTTTTCACATAAAAGCTTTCTGGAAACACGCCTAGAATGTGTACGCAAATCGAGGTGAGATAAAAAGAGATTTTTAAGGCCTCGGAACAGAGAATTTACTTCCAAAACGAGTGATGACCTTTTAGGTCATCACATTATGCTTGATCAATGTTTGATAAATATAAATCTATGGAAACAACAGGTTGTGAAACTGCTCCTTCTACTTCTAAGTCTAGAGCAAAAGTTTTGTGGGAAGATATGGATGATATAACAGGTTTTGATTCCTCTATTGATGATAAACTTGATTTCTATCTTAATCAAGACTGGAAAGTATTAAAGACGAAGAAGGCAATGAACAACTTTTGTCATGGTGGAGGGAGCGTGGCAAGGCTTTTCCAACACTTTCAATAATGGCCCGAGATATCCTGGCTATTCAAGAATCATCAGTAGCATCGAAAAGTGCTTTTAGCGCGGTAAGATTTCAAATTGGAGATCATAGACATGCATTAGCGGAGGACAGTCTCGAGATTTCCGTATTATTCAGAGATTGGATTAATTCAGAAAGAAGAAATCTTGGTTTTCAAAAATTAACCACTAGGGAAGAAGAAGAAGAAGAAGAATACAATAAGATACTTAGCATTGGGAGAGATGACGGCATGGAGCTCATGGAACATCAATCAATATTGCCAATTCCAGCACAATGTCCGAGAGATATTATTGATAAATTACAAATAAGCTATATAGGAGCTTACAAATATTAGTATGATAATTTGTAATTGGCTACTAAGTATAATAACCCGATCGGTCGTTTTGAGCCCTAGCGCATTGTTCAGCAGTCTGAGGCCATGAGCAGCTTCAATTTAGGTATTACAACTTGTACGCGCGGTCGGAAATGAGTTTCGGGAAATTAGGAGTTGATTTGGGAAGAGAATTCTTATTCCAGGAGCTTAAAGTTGAAAGAATGAACTAGGATGGGAATTTTGAGCAAAACGACCTCAGAATTGAGATCTGTAGGTTTCAGCAGGTTCATATGATTATTATACGCCCGGTTCGGGTTTTGGATAACCCGGGAGCATTTTGGCGCCTATTGTGGAAGTCAGCATTTTAGAAAAAATTTCATGAGTTGGCTTGAAATGCATTTCAGTGTTATCGATGTCCTTTTCGGATTCCGAGTTTGTGAATTGCTCCGTATGGTGATTTCGGGGTTGGGAGCGCAATCGGAAGTGAATTCGGAGGCCCGTAGGTCATTTTGGAGCCATTTGGCTAAAGATAGAAATTTGAAGGTTTTTGAGAAGTTTGACTGGAGGTGGACTTTTTGATATCGGGGTCGGAATCCAATTCCGAAAGTTGGAGTAGGTCCGTAATTGCAAATATGACTTGTGCGCAAAATTTGAGGTCAATCGGACGTGATTTGATAGATTTAAACATCGGAAATAGAAGTTTGAAATTTTGAAGTTCATTAAGTTTGGATTGGAGGTCGATTCATGATTTTAGCATTGTGTGATGCGATTTGAGGCCTCGCGCGAGTCCGTAATGTGTTTTGGGATTGGTTGGCATGTTTGGAATTTGGAAGAGGGCTGAGCTGCTGGTTGCTGTCATAACCGCACCTGTGGAAAAAGGGCAGCAGGTGCGGCGCCGCAGAAGCGGCTAGGAAGGCGCAGGTGCATATTTTGGTCAAAGGCTTGAGGACCCCAGATGCGGTCAAGGTTCCGCAAAAGCGGGACCGCATCTACGGAGAAGTGGTCGCAGAAGCGGAAGAGGGTATCTTGGAGAGGACCGTATATGCGGTCAAAGTTCCGCATCTGCGGGAGGCACATCGCAGAAGCGAGGAAGGGGTGGCCCAGGGAAGACCGCAGATGCGGCATTGTAACCGCACCTGCGGAACCGCAGAAGCGGTCAAGGAACCGCAAGTGCGGAAACAGTTGAGGCAGTGAGATCTTTTAAAGTCCGGGGTTGAGGTCATTTCAACCCTATTTTTCCATTGGAGCCGATGGGGAGCCACTTTGAGGTGCCATTTTCGTCACTTGTCATGAGATAAGTAATTTATTCTAGCTTTGGGTTAAATACAAGGTTTATATATGGATTTAGACTTGGAAAATTGTAGAAAATTGAGGTTTTGGTGGAAAACCTAGAAATTATATTCTTGGAATTTAGCCACGATTTTGGGTATGGAATTTAGAGAAAATTATATATTTGAGTTCCTAAGGTCATGGGTAATCTTTATCTTTGAAAATTTTTAGATTTCTGGCAAGTCGGCCCGAGGGCATTTTGGTCAACTTTTCGATCGGGGTTAGGAATTGCTATAAATTAGATTGTAATGAATAATTGAGCATATATAATTGGATTTGCGTAACCATTGGCTAGTTTGGGAGCGGGGTGCATCAAGTAGAGTCTTCGAAAGGGCGTGGAATGCCGGTTATGGATCTTCGGAGCGAGGTGAGTCTACTTTCTAACCTTGTAAGAGGGAATTGTCTCCATAGGTGAAATAATTGATTTTGTGCTCCTATTTGCGGGGGCTACGTAAGCACGAGGTGACAAGAGTCCGTGCGTAGCTAGTACTATGCTATTGTCCGGGTAGTTAGGACCCAAAAGCATGTTATACTTGGATTATTTATGAACCTATTGGTAGCTTGAATTGCTTAAATCATATTGAATTAGTAAATGAATTTCTAAAAGGATTAAACTTCATTTCTTAAAAAATTCGTTAAAGGAGAATTGGTTTTATTTGGATAAATATTCCCCGATAAGTCCTTAATTGATTGATTGAGCATGTATCTCTATGTGTACCTGCGTCGCATGCATGATTCGCGAGCAAGGTATGTGTTTATTTATGGAATGGGCCGAGTGCCTCGGCAGATTAAATAGATGCATCTATAGGCGCGCCGTCGACCCTCGGCAAGTGCACAGTTTATTTCTGTTGGTTCGGGCCGTCGCCTCGGCATGATTTGCGCATGATATATATATATATATATTGTTGCCTGAGAATTTTAAATGTTGATATTGCCTTTCGTGGCTTGATATAAATTAATAAGATAATGAAGAGTGAGCTTGAAAATCCTTTGTTATTTGTTTAAGGTATTTTGCCTGTTTTCCGGCTTTGTGAGTTAGAACTGATATATGAAGTCCCTGATCCTCTCACACTTTTAGTATATTATTATTGGACCTCTAGTGGATATTGAAGTCGACCTCTCGTCTCTACTTCTTCGAGATTAGACGGGATACTTACTGAGTACACGTTATTTTCATACTCATACTACACTTGCTGTGCATTTTTGTTGCACAGGTTTAGGTGTGGCTAGTGGCTTAGCAGCATAGCGGCACCTGGAGACTAGGTGAGCTGTATTCCTTCGAGGCGACCCACAACTAGTGTAGTCTCCTTCATAATTATATTTAATTCCTGTCCACTGTATTCCGGACGGGTGATGTATTTTATTTTTTTATCAGTAGCTGCTCATGCACTTGTGACACCGGGTTCTGGGATGTATTTGGGTTTATTCAGACAATTTTAAAATTGATTAATATTTCATTGCTTATTCGGAGGAATGCACCAATGTTTTGTTTTAATCGTACAAAAGAAGTATTTTTGGAAATTATTTGAACAAGAACTTAATTAATTAATTAGTTGGCTTGCCTGACAGCGGTGTCCGGCGCCATCACGACCCTTTGTGGATTTTGGGTCGTGACAACATTGTATCAGAGCACTAGGTTCCTAGGGTCTCACGAGTCATGAGCAAGTCTAGTAGAGTCTCGTAGATCGGTACGGAGACGTCTGTACTTATCCTCGGGGGGTTGCAGGATTGTTAGGAGTACTTCCCTTCTTAATTCCTTATCGTGCGATTTGATTTCATGTGAGGCTTATGCCTTTGTTTCTTTCCTACTCAATATTATGTGACGCGAAGTGATTGTTATAAATCGAGAATTGAAGAATCATAATGGTACTACGGATATGGTGCGGGATGTTTCTCCTAGTGTAGTTGATTGGATTATTATCATCACCTTGTGGAAGGATATTCTAATGTTTTAGCTCAGCAACGGTACTTTTGAGGGCTTTGAGGCTAGGCACAAGTTTCCATGATGCTTATGAATGACTATTCTGCAGCAGTGATATGATGGTAGGATATTGCCCACGTGTCGGGGCAGTGAATGACTTGAAGGGAGGTTTACTCAGGGCATAATCAAGAGATCCAGTGTTTTGTTCCCGGCAGGGGGAAAGGCAATCGAACTGAGGATGGTCGGATGTAGGCTGGTGGAAGTAATGAGACTTGGTTATTGCAAGCGTGGTGGAGTCTTCTTCTATGTTGGAGTGTTGTTGTCCTAATTGAATGTATTAAGTTTGTCGGTGTTATGATCTTCTACAATTTGCCTTTGGGCAAGACATTGTGAAACAGTATTGGAGATACAATTGTCAGATATCGCAGGGTACGGTGGTTCAGGATTGAATTAGTATTTCTAATGTTGGCGGTTCGACGAAGATGACCTTCAGAAAGGTTTAAAGTTAGTAGCGAATTGTGGATTCAAGTGCTATGAAGATAGATTTTATTAAGGCAACAACTGAGCAGCAAAAGATGAGAAAGACGTGTGGGAAGTGTCAGGCGGAGTTTTAAACTTCTAAAAGGCCAGGTTTAGGAAGCGCAGGCCGAGCAGTTGATTAAAGAAGTGAGTTTTCCCAGAGTGGGAGAGTGGCGAAGCTGCGTAGGGGCTTGGTGGTAGGATGACCACGTACCTTAAGGAGAGTTTGGATCGATTTGAGAATATTAGTGCTTAGTTATTGGGGTCTGCGGATCTAATTTGAAGTAGAGGTTCTTGGGCGGCAGGAGATTTAATATAACGGAAAGAAGCCACCTAAATGAAGAAGCATGCACCATAACTTTAAATTGGAAGGATGTTGTCGCACATTATATTGATGTCCACGAGGGGTAAATGGACTTGTGCAACTGGAGAGTGAGCTTAGACTCGGGATGGGTTATTGACGTCGCAGTGATTGTACCCCGTGCGGCGGCATTGGAAGATGCCGGGGAGAGCTTTTCTATAGGTGGGTTACCCAAGTGGGCAGGTTAGCGGTCGCGTGGTTGGCGAGGCTTCTGCAAAGAATGCTATCCTTTATATAGCAAAGAGATCGGTTGCACAAATGTGTTTGATGAGTCAGAATATATGAAGGGGGTTTTACAGAAAGATATCGAGAACTTTGGCGGCTGATTGCGCAAGGTATGTCAATAAGAGATAAAGAGGACGAGTAAATTCTAGATTTGTGAAATAATGGCTTCATGCTAAGTGGGATAGTCCCACCGCTTATGATTGGGTTGCATGGTTAACTACTTGCGAGATTTTTGGCTATTAGCATATCGATGGGCTATTTCATCTATGGGAAAGGACCATAAGTGGTAATTTGAGCAAAGGAAGTATTAAAGGTGGGCTATCGTTGGCCCTATTGGCCCATGTTCTGACTTGGGGAAAGATTCAGGATTTTGCCTAGTATAGATGCGGGTTCCAAGGGAAGTGATTCGGCGGGTTCTTTGTCAAGGGGGTATTCATGTGATGGAAGTATCATGGGGTTGATTATAATCGGGCCAAGTCAGAGCGGGCGACTCTCGGCAATGGTCCTAGTGGATTCAAGGAGGTAAAGTGTGATGCCTAATGATTTTGAGCCTATAGGTACGGCTAAGAAACAAGCTTGGTAGCGGATTATGAGAAGAGGCCAGAATGTTCTATGATGTCTTGATTTGCAGTGTAGCATTTGGGAAGTACGAAATATTTGTGGGATTTGAGCCAACATAGTCTCGTGATTCAAGGTCACTCGAGATGAGTGCAAATGGAGTATCTTATGTGTTGGATGGAGTTAGTATCATCTCTAAGGCAATCAAGGATAAATTGGAAGAAGGTAGACCGATTGGCCATAGTGAATTTGGCATATTGGTGTTAGTGATCAGTTTCCTCAGTATGATCGAGTTACGCAAGTGAGTTGTGACGGTGCGTATGAGGCTTGTCAGCCGCCGTAATTGATATTATTCAGGAGCATTCGTCTGTTATGGCTTGTTATGTGGAAGCGGATTCTGGAAAGGCTATGGTGCCTTAGGCCACTACTTAAATGTTTGCATATTCTACGATTCTTAGAAATTGCATGTGTGTTGCTACGTTTCTCCTAAAGTGAGTACAGTGAAAAGCTTTTATATGATGAAGTGATGATTGATTAGTGGTTCTGGAGTTATGATAAGAATCATGTTTTATTGTACATTGGCATGTCGGGTGCAGTGAGTAGTATGGAATTAGAAATGGGAATCAAGGTTGCAGTTCGTGTGGACAAGGATGCCACAAGCTTGGATGGGCAGGAAAGGAGTTTCGATGTTTAAAGTAAGTTGGTATTTTCTTCGGCGTCACCTGAGATCGGTGTTTTGTAAAAAGGGCTTGTGTCATGGTTAATAATTCTTAATCGCTTTTCGGTGTTGGTGCGGTCGGTGGTTGGGATGCAAGGACCTGTTGTGTGTTTCGAAAGGTTGTGGGAGTATGTCCCATGGGAAGGTTGTATAAGTGTGACATGTGGTCACTTGATTGATTAAAGATTTAAACCAAGCATGAAGATTTTTGGTGATATCGTTAAATTAAGAATATATGCCTGGAGGGCACTCAGTTACTGAGTTATGGACTGTGGATGAGTACCCTGGTTATGACGGTTGTTCATATGAGTTATGAGAAAAGGGGAGTCATTATGGACCTTGGAAAGGTTATTAGTCTAGTCAGTGCAATCAGAATCGGCTTGAGGTTGGTGGATGGATTCAAATGTGAATATGGGCTCTATATCAGGACAAACGTGTTCATTTCAGTAATGCACTCCTTATGGAGGAGTAGTCAGGGTGTTATTTCGTTGGCAGATATTTCATGTAGTGATGCATTGCGCAGTGCGAATTATAAGACGGCTTGAGAAATTGCTTTTGTCTTGAGGATCCACGTAGAAGTGATGTTATATGAGCCAAATGGCTCTTGAGGTTCAGACGGTATGACGTACCTCAGTTGTGCTTAAGTTTCGTAGCTTGTATATGTCCCTCTGGGATGATATTATGCACTTAGCATGCTTATGACCGATATTCGGTATTTTGTTGTAATGAGAAAATTTAGCTCGATGTGCAATCTCCTTATGCGAGATCTATGTTATTTGGATCGGGTTGCGTGCCGCAACAGTGTGATGTTGAGTGTAGTTTTCTATATGCTATTTTTTTATGTCTCACTTTCTATTTTCTAAGGAGAGCCCGTATTAGTGCGGGAGTTTGGTAAATCCTTCATAAGTTCGTTTTCCGTTTTGTATCTCATTCGAATTGGTGGCCTATAGGCACGTGGTAGTATCATATGAGACTTTAATAATGTCTGGGGTGGCTTATTGCCAGAGCAGTTGTATCGGATGAGACGAGATCCCTTGATCTAGGATTCTGTGCAATCCAGCTGTATGAGGTATGTTATGGAGATAAGACCATTATGGGGTTCTGAATTAGGTTAAGGTTTTTTTGTCAAGAGTATAGACCTAATGATTTGTTGACTCGACAGTTGATCATGAGTTTCTGCACATCCCTTCCGTCGTGGCGGTATTGTAAAGGTTGGAGTAAGACCTGTGTATGTCATGGGGTGCAATTGGAGCATCAGAGTAGTAGGAATTAGACTAAGTTGATCAGAAAAGGTTATTGTGGTCCAGTGATTAAAGTGACGCTAGGTATGAATTCAGCAAAGTTATGCAGCTATGTTTGAGTACAACGTGTGGTGATTAATATGGTGACCTTATGGTGGAAACAGGTCAGGCATGAAATTCCAGATGTTGGAATTGGGCCTTAAGGCGTATCAGCTTGATTAAAAGAGAATATCTTCAGAATGAATATCGAGCTAATGTGCTCAACTGAGTTGTGGTGGCACGGGATGGTGCATGAGAAGTTAAACAGCGATTTCAGACCACTCCAGTGTAGTTATCAGCACGTTCGAGGACGAACGTATGTTTAAGTGGGAGAGAATATAACGACCCAACCGGTCGTTTTAAGCCCTAACGCGTCGTTCAGCAGCCTGAGGCCATGAGCAGCTTCAATTTAGGTATTACGACTTGTATGCGCGATCGGAAATGAGTTTCGGGAAATTCGGAGTTGATTTAGGAAGAGAACTCTTATTTCAGGAGCTTAAAGTTGAAAGGATGAACTAGGATGGGAATTTTGAGCAAAACGACCTCGGAATTGGGATCTGTAGGTTCCAGCAGGTTTGTATGATGATTTCGGATTTGGGCGTATGCTCGGATCGGGGTTTGGATAACCCAGGAGCATTTTGGCACCTATTGTGGAAGTCAGCATTTTAGAAGAAATTTCATGAATTGGCTTGAAGTGCATTTCAGTGTTATCGATGTTCGTTTGGGATTCTGAGTCTGTGAATAGCTCCGTATGGTGATTTCGGAGTTGGGAGAGCGATCGGAAGTGAATTCGGAGGCCCGTAGGTCATTTTGGAGCCATTTGGCTAAAGATAGAAATTTGAAGGTTTTTGAGATGTTTGACTGGAGGTGAACTTTTTGATATCGGGATTGGAATCCAATTCTTAAAGTTGGAGTAGGTCCGTAATTTTGAATATGACTTGTGCACAAAATTTGAGGTCAATCGGACGTGATTTGATAGATTTAAACATCGGAAATAGAAGTTTGAAATTTGAAGTTCATTAAGTTTGGATTGGAGGTCGATTCATGATTTTAGCGTTGTTTGATGCGATTTGAGGCCTCGAGCGAGTCTGTAATGTGTTTTGGGATTGGTTGGTATATTTGGTTGGGGTCCCGGGGGCCTCGGGTGAACTCCGGATGGTTAACGGATCGAATTTGGAATTTGGAAGAGGGTTGAGCTGCCGGTTGTTGTCATAACCACACCTGCGGAAAAGGGGCCGCAGGTGCGGCGCCGCAGAAGCGACTAGGAAGGCGCAGGTGCGGATTTTGGTCAAAGGCTTGAGGACCGTAAATGCGGTCAATGTTTCGCAGAAGCGGGACCGCATCTGCGGAGAAGTGGTCGCAGAAGCGGAAGAGAGTATCTTGGATAGGACCGCAGATGCGCTCAAAGTTCCGTAGAAGCGAGACCACATCTGCGAGAGGCACGTCGCAGAAGCGAGGAAGGGGTGGCCCAGGGAAGACTGCAGATGCGGCATTGTAACCGCACCTGCGGAACCGCAGAAGCGGTCAAGGAACCGCAGGTGCGGAAACAGCTGAGGCAGTGAGATCTTTTAAAGTTCGGGGTTGAGTTCATTTCAACCCCATTTTTCTTCCATTAGAGCCGATGGGGAACCACTTTTAGGTGCCATTTTCGTCACTTGTCATGAGGTAAGTAATTTATGCTACCTTTGGGTTAAATACAAGGTTTTTTATGGATTTAGACTTGGAAAATTGTAGAAAATTGAGGTTTTGGTGGAAAACCTAGAAATTATATTCTTGGAATTTAGCCACGATTTTGGGTATGGAATTTAGAGAAAATTATATATTTTAGTTCCTAAGGTCATCGGTAATCTTTATCTTCGAAGAATTTCAGATTCCGGGCAAATGGGCCCGAGGGCGTTTTGGTCAACTTTTTGATCGGGGTTAGGAATTGCTATAAATTAGATTGTAATGAATAATTGAGCATATATCAATGGATTTGCGTAACCATTGGCTAGTTTGGGAGCATGGTGCATCAAGTAGAGTCTTCGGAAGGGCATGGAATGCCGGTTATGGATCTTCGGAGCGAGGTGAGTCTCCTTTCTAACCTTATAAGAGAGAATTGTCCCCATAGGTAAAATAATTGATTATGTGCTCCTATTTGCGGGGGCTACGTACGCACGAGGTGACGAGAGTCCGTGTGTAGCTACTACTATGCTATTGTCGGATTGTATGAAGTATATTAAAGAGCATAGATCCTTATTTGGTTCGGAATGAGGCAATGTTCTTGTCAGGAGCGNATATATATATATATATATTGCTGCCTGAGAATTTTAAATGTTGATATTGCCTTTCGTGGCCTGATATAAATTGATAAGATAATGAAGAGTAAGCTTGAAAATCCTCTGTTATTTGTTGAAGGTATTTTGCCTGTTTTCCGGCTTTGTGAGTTAGAACTGATATATGAAATCCCTAATCCCCTCACACTTTTAGTGTATTATTATTAGACCTCTAGTGATTATTGAAGTCGACCTCTCGTCTCCACTTCTTCGAGATTAGACGGGATACTTACTGATTACACGTTGTTTTCGTACTAATACTACACTTGCTGTGCATTTTTGTTGCACAGGTTTAGGTGTGGCTAGTGGCTTAGCAGCATAGCGGCATGTTTAACCTGGAGACTAGGTGAGCTGTATTCCTTCGAGGCGACCCGCAGCTAGTGTAGTCTCCTTCGGAATTATATTTAATTCCTGTCCACTGTATTCCGGACGGGTGATGTATTTTATTTCTTTAACAGTAGCTGTTCATGCACTTGTGACACCGGGTTCTGGGATGTATTTGGGTTTATTCAGACAATTTTAAAACTGATTAATATTTCATTGCTTATTCGGAGGAACGCGCCAATGTTTTATTTTAATCGTATAAAAGAACTGTTTTCGGAAATTATTTGAACAAGAACTTAATTAATTAATTAGTTGGCTTGCCTGACAGCGGTGTCCGGCGCTGTCACAACCCTTGGTGAATTTTGGATCGTGACAATATGGTATTAGAGCACTAGGTTCCTAGGGTCTCACGAGTCATGAGCAAGTCTAGTAGAGTCTCGTAGATCGGTACGGAGACGTCTGTACTTATCCTCGGGGGGCTGCAGGACTGTTAGGAGTACTTCCCTTCTTGATTCCTTATCGTGCAATTTGATTTCATGTGAGGCTTATGCCTTTGTTTCTTTCCTACTCAATCTTATGCGACGTGAAGCGATTGTTATAAATCGAGAATTGAAGAATCATAATGGTACTACGGATGTGGTGCAGGATGTTTCTCCCGGTGTAGTTGATTGGATTACTATCGTCACCTTATGGAAGGATATTCTAATATTTCAGCTCAGTAACGCTACTTCTGAGGGCTTTGAGGCTAGGCACAAGTTGCCATGATGCTTATGAATGACTATTCTGCAGCAGTGATATGATGGTGGGATATTGCCCACGTGTCGGGGCAGTGAATGACTTGAAGGGAGGTTTACTCGGGTCATAATCAAGAGATCCAGTGTTTTGTTCCCGGCAGGGGGAAAAGCAATCAAACTGAGGATGGTCGAATGTGGGCTGGTGGAAGTAATGAGACTTGGTAATTGCAAGCGTGGTGGAGTCTTCTTCTATGTTGGAGTGTTTTTGTTCTATTTGAACGTATTAAGTTTGTCAGTGTTATGATCTTCTACAATTCGCCTTTGGGCAAGACTTTGTGAAATGGTATCGGAGATACAATTGTCAGATATTGCAGGGTGCGGTGGTTCAGGATTGAATTAGTATTTGTAATGTTGGCGGTTCGATGAAGATGACCTTCGGAAAGGTTTGAAGTTAGTAGCGAATTGTGGATTCAAGTGCTATGAAGATAGATTTTATTAAGGCAACAACTGAGAAACAAAAGATGAGAAAGACATGTGGGAAGTGTCAGGCGGAGTTTTAAACTTTTAAAAGGCCGGGTTTCGGAAGCGCAGGCCGAGCAGTTGATTAAAGAAATGAGTTTTCCCAAAGTGGGAGAGTGGCGGAGCTGCGTAGACGCTTGGTGGTAGGATGACCACGTACCTTAAGGAGAGTTTGGATCGATTTGAGAATATTAGTGCTTGGTTATTGGGGTTTGCGGATCTAATTTGAAGTAGAGGTTCTTGGGCGGCAGGAGATTTAATATAACGAAAGAAGCTGCCTAAATGAAGAAGGATGCAGCATAACTTTAAATTGGAAGGATGTTGCCGCACATTTGAATGATGTCCACGAGGGGTAAATGGACCTGTGCAACTGGAGAGTGAGCTTAGACTCGGGAAGGGTTATTGACATCGCAGTGATTGTACCTCGTGCGGCAGCATTATAAGATGACGGGGAGAGCTTTTCTATAGGTGGGTTACCCAAGTGGGCAGGTTAGCGGTCGCGTGGTTGGCGAGGCTTCTGCAAAGAATGATATCGGTTATATAGCAAAGAGATCGGTTGCACAAATGTGTTTGATGAGTCAGAATATATGAAGGTGGTTTTACAGAAAGATATCGAGAACTTTGGCAGTTGATTGCACAAGGTATGTCAATAAGAGATAAAGAGGACGAGTGAATTCCAGATTTGTGAAATAATGGCTTCATGCTAAGTGGGAGAGTCCCACCGCTTATGATTGGGTTACATGGTTAACTACTTGCGAGATTTTTTGCTATTAGCATATCGATGGGCTATTTCGGCTATGGGAAAGGACCATAAGTGGTAATTTGAGCAAAGGAAGTATTAAAGATGGGCTATCGTTGGCCCTATTGGCCCATGTTCAGACTTGGGGAAAGATTCAGGATTTTGCCTTGTATAGATGCGGGTTCCAAGGGAAGTGATTCGGCTGGTTCTTCGTCAAGAGGGTATTCATGTGATGGAAGTATCATGGGGTTGATTATAATCGGGCCAAGTCAGAGCGGGCGACTCTTAGCAATGGTCCTAGTGGATTCAAGGAGGTAAAGTGTGATGCCTAATAATTTCGAGCCTATAGGTATGGCTAAGAAACAAGCTTGGTAGCGGATTATGAGATGAGGCCAGAATGTTCTATGATGTCTTGATTTGCAGTGTAGCATTTGGGAAGTACGAAATGATTCGTGGGATTTGAGACAGCATAGTCTCGTGATTCAAGGTCACTCGAGATGAGTGAAAATGGAGTATGTTATGTGTTGGATGGAGTTAGTATCATCTCTAAGGCAATCAAGGATCAATTGGAAGAAGGTAGACCGATTGGCCATAGTGAATTTGGCAAATTAGTGTTAGTGATCAGTTTCCTCAGTATGATCGAGTTACGCAAGTTAGTTGTGACGGTGCGTATGAGGCTTGTCAGCCGCCGTAATTGATATTATTCATGAGCATTCGTCTGTTATGGCTTGTTATGTGGAAGCGGATTCCGGAAAGGCTATGGTGCCTTAGGCCACTACTTAGATGTTTGCATATTCTACGATTCTAAGAAATTGCCTATGTGTTGCTATGTTTCTCCTGAAGTGAGTGCAGTGAAAAGCTTTTATATGATGAAGTGATAACTGATTAGTGGTTCCGGAGTTATGATAAGAATCATGTTTTATTGTACATTGGCATGTCGGGTGCAGTGAGTAGTATGGAATTAGAAATGGGAATCAAGGCTGCAGTTCGATGTGGACAAGGATGCCACAAGCTCTAATGGGCAGGAAAGGAGTTTTGATGTTTAAAGTAAGTTGGTATTGTCTTCAGCGTCACCTGAGATCGGTGTTTTGTAAAAAGGGCTTGTGTCATGGTTAATAATTCTTAATCGCTTTTCGGCATTGGTGCGGCCGGTTGTTGGGATGCAAGGACCTATTATGTGTTTCGAAAGGTTGTGGAAGTGTGTCCCACGGGAAGGTTGTATAAGTGTGACATGTGGTCACTTGATTGATTAAAAATTTAAACCAAGTATGAAGATTTGTGGTGATATCGTTAAATTGAGAATATATACCTGGAGGGCACTCAGTTACTGAGTTATGGACTGTGGATGAGTACTCTGGTTATGACGGTTGTTCCTATGAGTTATGAGAAAGGGGAGTCATTATGGACCTTGGAAAGGTTATTAGCCTAGTCGGTGCAATCAGAATCGGTTTGAGGTTGGTGGATGGATTCAAATGTGAATATGGGCTCTATATCAGGCCAAACGTGTTCATTTCAGTAATGCGCTCCTTATGGAGGAGTAGTCAGGGTGTTATTTCGTTGGCAGATATTTCATGTAGTGATGCATTGCGCCGTGCGAGTTATGAGACGGCTTGAGAAATTGCTTTTGTGTTGAGGATCCGCGTAGAAGTGATGTTATATGAGCCAAATGGCTCTTGAGGTTCAGACTGTTTGACGCACCTCAGTTGTGCTTGAGTTTTATAGCTTATAGAGCTATATGTCCCTCTGGGATGATATTATGCACTTAGCATGCTTATGACCGATATTCGGTATTGTGTTGTAATGAGCAAATTTAGCTCGATGTGCAATCTCCTTATGCGAGATCTATGTTATTTGGATCAGGTTGCGTGCTGCAACAGTGTGATGTTGAGTGTGGTTTTCGATATGCTATTTTGTATGTCTCACTTCCTATTTTCTAAGGAGAGTCCGTATTAGTGCGGGTGTTAGGTAATTCCTTCAAGAGTTCGTTTCTCTTTTTGTATCTTGTTCGAATTGGTGGCCTATCGGCACGTGGTAGTATCATATGAGACTTTAATAATGTCTGGGGTGGCTTATTGCCTGAGCAGTTGTATTGGATGAGACGAGATCCCTTGATCTAGGATTCTGTGCAATCCAGCTGTATGAGGTATGTTATGGAGATAAGACCATTATGGGGTTCAGAATGAGGTGAAGGTTTTTTTGTCAGGAGTATAGACCTAATGATTTGTTGACTCGGCAGTTGATCATGATTTTCTGCACATCCCTTCTGTCGTAGCGGTATTGTAAATGTTAGAGTAAGACCTGTGTATGTCATGGGGTGCAATTGGAGCATTAGAGTAGTAGGATTTAGACTAAATTGATCAGAAAAGGTTATTGTGGTCCGGTGACTAAAGTGATGCTAGGTATGAATTCAGCAAAGTTATGCAGCTATGTTTGAGTACAGCGTGTGGTGATTAATATGGTGACCTTATGGTGGAAACAGGTCGGACATGAAATTCCGGATGTTGGAATTGAGCCTTAAGGCGTATCTGCTTGAATAAAAGAGAATATCTTCAGAATGGATCAAGCTAATGTGCTCAATTGAGCTGTGGTGGCACGGGAAGGTGCATGAGAAGTTAAACAGCGATTTCAGACCACTCCAGTGTAGTTCTCAGCACGTTCGAGGACGAACGTATGTTTAAGTGGGAGAGAATATAATGACCCGACCGGTCGTTTTGAGTCCTAGCGCGTCGTTCAGCAGCCTGAGGCCATGAGCAGCTTCAATTTAGGTATTACAACTTGTACGCGCGGTCGGAAATGAGTTTCGGGAAATTCGGAGTTGATTTGGGAAGAGAATTCTTATTTCAGGAGCTTAAAGTTGAAAGAATGAACTAGGATGGGAATTTTGAGCAAAACGACCTCGGAATCGGGATCTGTAGGTTCCAGCAGGTTTGTATGATTATTTCGGATTTGGGCGTATGCCCGGATCGGGTTTTGGATAACCCGGGAGCATTTTGGCGCCTATTGTGGAAGTCAGCATTTTAGAAGAAATTTCATGAGTTGGCTTGAAGTGCATTTCAGTGTTATCGATGTCCATTTGGGATTCCTAGTCTGTGAATAGCTTCGTATGGTGATTTCGGAGTTGGGAGCGCGATCGGAAGTGAATGCGGAGGCCCGTAGGTCATTTTGAAGCCATTTGGCTAAAGATAGAAATTTGAAGGGTTTTGAGAAGTTTGACCGGAGGTGGACTTTTTGATATCGAGGTCGGAATCCAATTGCGAAAGTTAGAGTAGGTCCGTAATTTCGAATATGACTTGTGCGCAAAATTTGAGGTCAATCGGACGTGATTTGATAGATTTAAACATCGGAAATAGAAGTTTGAAATTTTGAAGTTCATTAAGTTTGGATTGGAGGTCGATTCATGATTTTAGCGTTGTTTGATGCGATTTGAGGCCTCGAGTGAGTTTGTAATGTGTTTTGGGATTGGTTGGTATGTTTAGTTGGGGTTCCGGGGGCCTCAGGTAAATTCCGGATGGTTAACGGATCGAATTTGGAATTTGGAAGAGGGCTGAGCTGCTGGTTGCTATCATAACCGCACCTGCGGAAAACGGGCCGCAGGTGCGGCGCCGCAGAAGTGGCTAGGAAGGCGCAAGTGCGGATTTCGATCAAAGGCTTGAGGACCGTAGATGTGGTCAAGGTTCCGCAGAAGCGGGACCGCATGTGCTGAGAAGTGGTCGCAGAAGCGGAAGAGAGTATCTTGGAGAGGACCGCAAATGCGGTCAAAGTTCCGCAGAAGCGGGATCGCATCTCCGGGAGGCACGTCGTAGAAGCGAGGAAGGGGTGGCCCTGGGAAGGCCGCAGATGCGGCATTGTAACCGCACTTGCGGAACCGCAGAAGCGGTCAAGGAACCGCAGGTGCGAAAACAGCTGAGGCAGTGAGATCTTTTAAAGTTCGGGGTTGAGTTCATTTCAACCCCATTTTTCTTCCATTGGAGCCGATGGGGAACCACTTTTAGGTGCCACTTTCATCACTTGTCATGAGGTAAGTAATTTATGCTAGCTTTGGGTTAAATACAAGGTTTATATATGGATTTAGACTTGTAAAAATTGTAGAAAATTGAGGTTTTGGTGGAAAACCTAGAAATTATGTTCTTGAAATTTAGCCACGATTTTGGGTATGGAATTTAGAGAAAACTATATATTTGTTCCTAAGGTCATGGGTAATCTTTATCTTCGAAAAATTTCGGATTCCGGGCACGTGGGCCCGAGGGCGTTTTGGTCAATTTTTTAATCAGGGTTAGAATTTCTATAAATTAGATTGTAATGAATAATTGAGCATATATTAATGGATTTGCGTAATCGTTGGCTAGTTTGGGAGCGTGGTGCATCAAGTAGAGTCTTCGGAAGGGCGTGGAATGCCGGTTATGGATCTTCGGAGCGAGGTGAGTCTCCTTTCTAACCTTATAAGAGGGAATTGTCCCCATAGGTGAAATAATTGATTATGTGATCTTATTTGCGGGGGCTACGTACGCACGAGCTGACGAGAGTCCGTGCGTAGCTACTACTATGCTATTGTCCAGGTAGTTAGGACCCGAAAGCATGTTATACTTGGATTATTTATGAACCCATTGGTAGCTTGAATTGCTTAAATCATATTGAATTAGTAAATGAATTTTTAAAAGGATTAAACTTCATTTCTTAAAAAATTCGTTAAAGGAGAATTGGTTTTATTTGGATAAATATTCCCCGATAAGTCCTTAATTGAATGATTGAGCATGTATCTCTATGTGTACCTGCGTCGCATGCATGATTCGCGAGCAGGGTATGTGTTTATTTATGAAACGGGCCGAACGCCTCGGCAGATTAAATAGATGCATCTATAGGCGCGCCGTCGACCCTCGGCAAGTGTACAGTTTATTTCTGTTGGTTCGGGCCGTCTCCTCGGCAGTATATATATATGTATTGTTGCCTGAGAATTTTAAATGTTGATATTGCCTTTCGTGGATTGATATAAATTGATAAGATAATGAAGATTAAGCTTGAAAATCCTCTGTTATTTGTTGAAGGTATTTTGCCTGTTTTCCGGCTTTGTGAGTTAGAACTTATTTATGAAATCCCTGATCCCCTCACACTTTTAGTATATTATTATTGGACCTCTAGTGAGTTTTGAAGTCGAGCTCTCGTCTCTACTTCTTCAAGATTAGACGGGATACTTACTGAGTGCACGTTGTTTTCGTACTCATACTACACTTGCTGTGCATTTTTATTGCACAGGTTTAGGTGTGGCTAGTGGCTTAGCAGCATAGCGGCATGGTTAACCTGGAGACTAGGTGAGTTGTATTCCTTCAAGGCGACCCGCAGCTAGTGTAGTCTCCTTCAGAATTATATTTAATTCCTGTCCACTGTATTCCAGACGGGTGATGTATTTTATTTCTTTATCAGTAGCTGCTCATGCACTTGTGACACCGGGTTCTGGGATATATTTTGGATATTCAGACAATTTAAAAATTGATTAATATTTCATTGCTTATTCGGAGGAACGCACCAATGTTTTGTTTTACTCGAATAAAAGAAGTGTTTTCGGAAATTATTTGAACAAGAACTTAATTAATTAATTAGTTGGCTTGCCTGACAGCGGTGTCTGGCGCCATCACGACCCTTGGTGGATTTTGGGTCGTGACACTAAAAGCTTAGTTCAAACAGAACCCTTCCTAGGAGGTGGCTGCACAGATTAAGTGCTCTTCAAAAGAAATATATTTGTATTTGAGATTTGAAAGTTCTATTAATAAAATAAAAGACTCTAAGCTTTGAATTTTTTTTATGAATTTTCTTAGTTACTTAATACTTTGAAATTATATTAAATAAATTATATCTCTATTATAAATTTATAATTACTAGTCTTTTGTTTTAATATTTTATAATTCTTTACTTGGTTTTCTAATTTTCCCGTTTTATCATTTAATTTTATTAAAAAAGTCAAAAATTTAGCCGTTGCATACTTTAAAAACATAGTAGTAATTTTCAAAGAAACTAGACGCTTTTTTTTTTATAAAAAAAAAATTTACACTTAAGGCCTACGAACCCATCCCGTTCTGTCCCGTCCCATCCCGTTTGTTAGCGGGACGGGATGGGCCGACCGTTTCGTCCCGTTTGTCCCGTCCCGTCACCAACCCGCTTAAATGTCGTCTTGTCCCGTCCCGTCCCGTTAAATTTGTCCCCTTCCGTCCCGTTGGACAGCCATACGCAAAGCACCACAAGTATACTAGAGATAAACTGGAAATAAATTATTGATTAAACTGGTATTGTGAGATACATTTTGCTACTACTAATTTTTGTCTTAGTTTTATGTAGAACGAGTACACATATATAATTTTAATATGACCGTTTTTGGCCCTTCATATTATAAAGTTGTTGGCTATTTATGTGGTATAGAATGTGGTAGACGATCAAGATCGTTTGGCCTTAAAAGATATTGCATAAATAAATAATTTTAAATAAATGAGGTAAATTATTTATGAATAATCTCTTTGTGTGTATACACACACATGTACACACAAGCACTCACATTTCTGAACTCATAGATTAAATTATTTATATTTGGGATTTAACATATACAATTAAGATTTATATGCATTTAAATGAAGAATTTTATCTCTTCTATCTCAACTAAATTTTTAAAAAATGTTTTACTGATGGTTTTTATGACCGCACGAAGAGTGGCAACTTCACTATTTTATTGTTATAAACTAAGAACAAAAACAATCGTAAATGACTTATTCCTCTATCTAAAGAAGACAAAGTTAGTCCCTCCATCCCAATTTATGCGGTGAAGTTCAATCTCGAGAGTCAAATGAATTTTTCTTAGCCCATAATTCTTTCACATATTTTTTTCATGTTTTGAATTATTAATTATTGTGACTTAAGGTATTTTTTATGTAGTTTTTAGATATATAAATCTTATTCAAAAAACTAAAAAATTCTATGTCCGAAGTTACTCAAAATTAAGAAGTTTGACACTCGAAATCCGAGTTTTCGCCACATATAATGGGACAAAAGAGTAGCAATAACAGGCATTGAACTAAACAACATTATCGAACTTTGTAATAGTTATTGCCCAATTTTTTTCCAGGAAATGGATATTTTTAGTCTCTCAAAAATAATAGTCGATAAAATGTACTATCCTTTTATATGTGTATTATATATATAAAAAAATATGTGTAGTTTATATAAGTTTTGGTTAGCGAATGCATTTAATTTTTGCAGGCCGGTCAATTTTGTATTTTGTCGCTCTTTTCATTTCATCTTAGTATATAAGAACTAGATGAGATCAAGCCCGTGCCGAGAACGAGCCCAACGTTGTGCTTGTGATGTAGTAGTTTATAAGATAATTTAAATTACTGCAAACTAAAGCTAACTCAAATGGACCTACCAGAGCTTAGTGTTCCCCTTTTTTATTTTATTATTTTTATCAGAGTTGAGCATTTTCAAGTATGTAGTTAAGTTTAAAGACTCTTGGATAGAGATTGTACATCTATATTTTACAAGATATGGTTTAGTACCTATAAACTGCGCATTGGAGTAAACATAATAAACAATATCGTATCCAAGCGATTAGTTCGCACAAACAATGTTCTTTAAAAAAAGAACTCCTTTCAAATGCCTTTTCACCTTCTAGGCTCTAGCGGGCAAAGGACATTCCTATTTCAACATGGATGTTTTATATTATCAATCATTAGATCAGTACAACAATCTTTCATCATACAAAGAAACGTCTTACTTATGAAGCGTGATAAGTTTCTCCACAAAGTACAAAAATGAAGCAAATTGATGTAAATTTGCAAGGCCTCTCTCATGGCCTATGGACCAAATCTAGTATAGTTTATCTAATACTGATATTGAAAGTAGAAAAAGAATAATAGTCAACATTAATTTAAATCCAGATAAAAATAATGATGTTTCTCTTCCTATATTTCAGATAAGGGATTTCACTTGTAACAACATCAATTAAAGTCAGCATCCTTTTGATATATTCACATTAACTATATATAATTACAACACTTGATACCTAGCTAATTTATAACTTGATGATGATGATGGTTTATATTTTGAGCTTGTAAAACTTTTGAGTGGCTCCAACAACAAATTCAAAGTATTTGGTCCCTTAAGCATCAGAATTTGGAGAATCTAACTTCTAAACCCTAATATATAACAACTTAGGTGTCTTAGACACGCATAGGAAAAGAAGGAGCGGGATAGTTCAACAAGCCTTTTCACTTCAATCTTTTCCCGAATCAGCTCTTTTTCTCGCCAACTTAGTGGAGCTTCTAAAGCTTGAACCTAGTAAAAATCCAACACAACAAAATATACTTCTGAAAAGAAGAGAAAATGTTACCAGAAATTTTCAACAGCATAAACTGTCAATTACTGAAATTTTATTGAGCATAAGAGTCATTAAGTCCAAGCAAGCTCTTATTTTCTTTTATAAGCACAGAGCTTTCAGCTCTACGTGTGTTTTTCTTTTTTCTTCCGCAAATGGGATTCTAGCTATCAGAATACTAAAAGGCAAAGTGATGAAACCAAAAGAAAAAAAGTTGAAAGGAGATTAAAAAGCTAAAGATAAAAACTTGATTAGCATAGGATATATAATCTTCCGGTCAAAGCTTTAAAATTCACCTAAAATGACTACCAACATAATAAGATGATCTTTTAGGAGTAATTTGCTGTTGAAATAGTCCATTAAAAAAAGTTAAGTTTTCCAGGTATCATCAATCTACGACATTAAATAAGATTGAGGAAAACCACAAAATGCAATAAGATAAACATATGCCCTACTTTTGAGAATATAGCATAATGCATCTGACACTATAGAGACAAAAATAGTACAGCTACAAGCTAGTAACTATTCTTGAAGAAATCGAGCAGAGAACCTTCGCGATATGGAGTATACCAACATTTAAGATGTAATTAGCTGAGAAGTTTTTTCTAAGAAAAAGATTTTCTAAAGGAATTTGTCCAATAAAGCTATGAGAAATCAAATACAACATAAAATCAATTACTCAATAATAAATTTCCTAACATTGAAAAGTAACACCCTAACAAAAGTTTGATTCATTTTCAGATAATTACCCAATCACAAATTTAGGAAGTCATTTAAAGATAGGTCAAATATAAGAAGTCATGTTTAAAGATCTCAAACTTATAAGAGCATATTCAAAAGAAATGAAAAAAAGGGCTTAACCAATTCTTAACAGGAAGCTACAAAAGGCCTTTCAAAACACATCATTCGAACATATTGTTATTTGAGCACGAAAACATGTATCTACAAGAGCCAAAAAATTGGAACGTATCATATTCACATGCCAACAGATGTATCATTATTTCCTAGTATTGGAGAATAAAAAGGTCAAATTTACCCTACAATAATTTTATTTCTTTTTCAACTCTATTCCATGAAAGACAATAAACAAGTTATTGCTATTAATTGTCAGCTAATCCATCCTCTTTGAATAAAAGAAAAATTATTCATATCCAAGTTCTGCAAAAGAAACAACATAGTAATATTATGAAGCATCAAAATATTGCTATTGTACTCCAGCACTAATATAGTACTATTGCAATATTTGGGTTAAAAAAACTCCATTTCAGTTAGCAGAAAATTTCACTCATGAACGAAAAGTGTAAACATAGTATTAGACAATTTTCAACCAAGGATTAAAAGGAAATGGCAAATTCAAGCTTAACAAATAGACAAAGCATCCTAACAAATCAAATTTTGTCCACTAAGTATTTAAAGGAGATGTCGATTAACATGAATAATGTCAATAAATACACTTAAAAAGAAAGCAAAAATCAGACATCAAAAAACACAAAATCCTAAACCAAAAGCCTTGTTTCAGGAAACTACCTGAAATAAAAGATTTTGCTAGCCTGGTTACATGAAATACAAATAAGTATTTGAGATACTTTTTATGTTCTATTGATCTTCCCCTGCAATTCCATATAACTTAAAGGAAAATGTTTAAAACAAAGAGGAGTAAGAGAAAATTCAAAATTAGCTAATTCCGGAGCGGAAGAGAAATTGGCCAATATATTAATAAAAAGATAATTATTTCTACCTAACCAAATTTTCTCTCTATTTTTCGCACAGCTGACTTTCTCTGAAAGTGAAAGTGTTAAGAAGGAGAATTAAAGGAGTAAAAGAGATGGAAGAGTCAATGTTCTGAGATTTTCAACTAAGGTTTGAAATTGGGGTTTTAAGAATTTGTTTATGATTTTCACTTAAGGATATGATTCAAAACACATAAAGTTCAAACTCTTTCAAATACAATTTCTTTGAACAATAACTCTTTCTACCAAATATTGGAAAGGTAGTTTGGCAGAAATAATCTCTTTCAATATACAATAGCCTATATATTTCAGCCATGATATGTGGAAATCTTATGAGCTTTGAAAAAAAATTGAAAGAAAATCAGATGTTGAAATTTAAATTCATACACTCAACGATTACTTGTGTATGATACTCTCCTCAAATCAAAAAATTTAATATTAGCAATTAAATATTAAAGTAATAATACATATATTTTCAATTTGCTATGATTAATGATAAATATGTGTATAAAAGACATGCTTGTCTTGAATTTATAAACATTGGGATACATATAAATTTTTATTTCTATTAAAAGAGATTTATGAGAGACAAAAAAAGCTGATTAAGAAAAGGGAAATCATCTAAAAAAGATTGACTTTCTCAACTGAAAAATCTACTCTTCTGAAAAAGTTCATGTGACTTCTTTTTAAGGAGTAACTTCTGAATTTTTTTTTATAACTTTTAAGCTTCTCATACTCATATTCATTAGGGGACAATTTAATTATATAACCAATTTTTTGAGTCCCATGTCTGGTTAGATCTATGCAAAAAATAGTTAACATCAACATTACATTAGAATTATCCTCTATCTAAGTCCCAAAAGGAAGAAACAAAACAAGAATCTTCTCCATCTATATATTAATATTAATATAAAAGAGGAAAATGAAAGAGTGATGTGGCACCTCTCATAGAGGAGGATTGCTATTTATCTTTTTTTCTGTTTTTTTGCTTTTTCTCAAATTTTTTCTCTATTAAAAATTTACTGCCACATCCGTAATAGTCACCTCTTAATTACTGATCACGCCCAACTATGCCTTATAAAAAGGACTAAGCGGTCGCTGCAAATATAATTCGGTTTACAAGTCCGGAGTCGAATCCCACAGAGAACTAAGGTTTAGCTACAGCTGTTCACTATCACCAAGAAGACAAGCTTGAACAATTCCTAACATATAGATATTAAGATTCTTGTGTTTAACTACTTAACTAACAAATTAAAATAGTAAATTAACAACTAAAGATATTAAGGATTAGAGAAAAGATTAAGGAGGTCTAGAGTTATGATTTCCCCAATTGTCGGAATCCTTCCCGATATGTCTTCTATAATTTCGCCTAAGTATTCTCTACCGATCATGAGCACTCATATTACCGTAAATCTCTCCCGAGTAATTACGACAATTTACTAGACGCACTCTCCCGAGCTACGCTAGCTGGCTTTTAATACAGCTCACTTCAGATCGCACCCAAAGCTTCGTTATCCCTAATCCTGCCTTTAAACCCTCGGTTATTGATCCCTCATATACTTTGGGAGTGGTGTTGTTTAACAATTACCTAAATATGACTCTCTCCCGAGTTATGCATACTAAATAGGCACAGCTAATTGAGAGCTCTTCAATCAACCAGAATATAAACGTAGTTGAACAAATAGAGAAAAGCTATGGCTCAATTATATAAAAACATAACAAGAATTTATCCTACAAAAGGTTCTATCAAAACTATAGATAACAAATTAGCTATTCATAATAGTATGTAAAACTACAATACTAAAAGTCATAACCAAAAATGAAAAATAGGAAGAGGAAGGAAAAACTCGTAGAAGAATTCTCCGCCTTGCTCCCAATGTGTTCTTGCCTCCAAGGGTGTTGTCTAACCCTGAAGTAGTGTCTCTCCGCCTCCTTAGGTCTAATTTGTGTCCAAAATATGTCCCCTTCTTGTTCTAGGCCGGCCTCCTTTGTTTTATATAGGGTTTAGGACTTAAAATCCCATGTTTTACACTTTAGCCCCTGAAATTTACGCTTCCCACCGCGGTT
>NW_017670983.1:389743-391835 GCF_001879085.1 Nicotiana attenuata | reverse complement strand
AAATCTCTTAGCTGAGAGGTGATAGCTGACAGTTAATCATCCTTGTGGTTGCTGGGGATGTTGCGTGCGAATAACGCTCAGAAAATGGGTAATGATCCTGAGAATTGTATTCATGAAAAGTATGAGTTTGCAATCGTATCTGATGACCCTATATTTTGGGGTGCCTAAGGTCAGAAGTCAGTCTCAACAGAAAAACAAAGTTTTTGCTGAAAAAGTAACTGCTGCTACGAAACCTGGTCCTTCACATATAAAACGTATAATGCCTGCTTGGACCAAAAGAGCCCTCATTCACCCCTTTTCTCACTACAGGACTCCTGTAAAGTTAAAAATCAGTCGTTGCAGAAAAATAAGTTTTATTGAAAAGAGGCGTACTGATGAGGAACCTGGTTCCCAGAAAAGAAAATATGTGCTGCCTGCATGGGCAAAAAGAAGTTTGATCCGCCCGTTCTATCATTACAAGGGACCCAAACTCGTTTGGGTTCCTAAGTCTAATCATTGATTTAGTGTGCAGGGAACAGTGAAAGGGGGAAGTCAACAGTGGCACATGGATAGCGACTGCTCGAAGCTCATAACTGGAAGAACAAATGATTTTCTTTCAGTGAAGGCCTTGCAAGGAGGGAGTGTATCCTTTGAAAATGGCAAGAAGGGATACATTCTGGGAGTTGGAAGGATCGGGAAGTCTCTTCCCCACTCTATTGAAAATGCGTACTTCGCAAAAGGGTTGAAGTATAGCTTGCTAGATATTTCCCAAATTTGTGACAAGGGGATCTTGGCTGTCTGAGTGCTGTTAATGATAATGTTGAGCTATGGCACAGAAGGCTAGTTCATGCAAGTTTCACGCTGCTGAACAAATCAGATACAGAAGGGCCTGGTTCGTGGTCTGCCAAATTCAAATTTCAAGGAGCACAAAATGTGTGATGCATGTGCTAAGGGAAATATCTGGTGTTTCAAATGGCAAGGCTGATATGATGAGCCAGATGAAGGAGGCAAGTGAAGACAATGTCACATCCTCTTCCACTTCTCAAGAGGAACCTGGTACCCCTATAAATCAGACCATGTATAGATATATCATACGGTCACTTCTGTAGCAGACTAGATATTGTTTTTAGTGTGGGTCTGTGTGCCGGGTTTCAATCCAACCCAAAGGAATCTCATCTGAAAGTTGCCAAGAGAATCCTAAGATATCTCAAAGGGATGCAGGACCTGGTTCTCTACTATCCCTCGGTTGATAACTTTGACTTGGTTAGATATGGTGATGCTGATTATGTTGAATATCTGGTTGATAGAAACAACACATCTGGACCGACACACTTTCTGAGGTCATGCTCGATCTAATGGGGTACAAAGAGACAAGCTGTGTGGGTCTTCCTACTGCTGAAATTGAATACGTGGCTGCTGCTTCTTGTTGTGCTCATTCACTACGGATCAAGAAACAATTGGAAGAGTTTGGTGTATACATTGATTGTGTACCGCTTCTATTTGACAACACCAGTGATCACAACATGGCAAAGAACCCGGTTCAACACAAAAAAGAACTAAGCACATTGATGTCAGACACCATTTTCTCAGGGACAATGTTGCTCCCAAACGCACACGCAAGTATACGTGGTCGACAAGTAATATAATGATAAGTTGAGTGTCGAACCCCACAGAGACTTGTGTAAAATACTCACGAAATCACTAAAATTGTTATTCAATCCAGCTAAAATCAAAGTTCAATAATATGATTATATTATACTACGATTCTAAATAATAACTAATTTATCAAGTAACAAGTTGATTGTTGTGTATTCAGTAGAGACAAATATTCCAGGGTTGTGATCGATTCACCATTCGTATTGTGTTCTAATTAACTCTCCCTTTCATATAATTCACTCATGGTTGCTAATTAATCGATAAATGCTCTTATAACCTTCTCCCGAAGTACTACTCACCTATTCTCAATAGATTAACGCCTATATTCCTATGAAATCAATCTATTAAGAACGCATTAAGATCACGATATTTAATTAAGCACGGTGACTAGGTATATTCCTATCCTAACCACAAATCCGCTCCCCCTAAGGGTTAAGATCATGCTCTCTTCAATTCT
>NW_017670983.1:374587-388206 GCF_001879085.1 Nicotiana attenuata | reverse complement strand
TTCTCTGTATCCCCCAACGTTGACAACCTCAGTTTCGTCTAGGTTAGACTTAGGTATATTCTCAAAGTCCTCGACCTCTCAAACGACCTCTTCTGGTATTTCATCCTCTTCTAAGTCTATGTCCGTTTGTTGCGTTACCTCGTCGCACATCACATTCGTCGGTTCATCAAGACAAGTAATAGTAATGCTGTGTAAAGTAAAGTAAATGGCAGAGAAAAGAAATAATAAGAGCGAGACTTATATAAGAAACTGAAATGCTTTGATAAATGCCAAAATTATTTTGAACATCAGAGCTCTTTTCAAAAATTTAAAGATAATACTGAAGGGAAATCAACTAATAATAAAAATAATGCATAGTGCTTTGCTCAGCCTTGCTACCCCAAAGCTCTCCGGGCCTTGGTGATTTTGACGGACCAATTGTTGAGGCGCTCTCCTCGGTTCACCGCCTGTATGGAGGGGCCTTCCTCCCCTTCCTTCTCGAGAATGACGTGACAATCCATATCGTCATCTTCCAAAAACAGGTTCTTCATTGCTGCCAATGTTTCATCTTCCTCTAACCCATACACAATGTCTGCTGGCTGGAAAGTTTGTTCCAGGCGGGGTATCGGGTGCTCCAGCGGATAGTAAGGGCCGCGTCATGGTGGCGACCAGTTCATTCTTGCCAAGTGTATCCATACCCTAACCCGAAAGTGGTGACATGCTTCTTCATTTTGATAGGCTTGGTGATTCCCTGGAGGTTCTTGCCAAGCCCTTTGCCAGGTTCATACGCGCTCCAGTTTAGTATACTCTCTATCTTGTTATCCCACCACTTAACTTTGTCCATGGCGTTGACTCGCTCAATCTGGTGGTAGGTTTCTCGTCCTAGTTTCCTTCTTCCTTCAATTGCTGGGATGGTTTGATGACTGTATATGGGGTTACTCCCGTCGCCAGGAATAATCACCTCTTGGTGATTCCACTCGAACTTCACTGCCTGGTGCAAGGTTGATGCTACAGCTCCAGCGGCGTGGATCCAAGGTCGTCCCAATAGCAAGTTGTAGGATGCTGGGATGTCTATCACTTGAAAATCAACATCGAACCAAGTTGGTCCCATTTGTAAACAGAGACTGATCTCCCCAATAGTGGACCTTTGGGATCCATCAAAAGCTTTGAAGTTGATAGCCTTATCCTTGATTTCATGCAGACTTTTCCCTAATGTTCTGAGGGTCACCAATGGACAAATGTTGAGGCTGGACCCTCAATCAATCAAAGTCCTGGTGATGAAATAGTCCTCGCATTGCACAGTGATGTGCAACGCTTTGTTGTGGCCTAAACCTTCAGGGGGCAACTCATCCTCGTGGAAAGTGATCTTATGACTCTCTAATACCTGCCCGACCATGTTTGCCATCTCCCCTCCAGTTATATTGCTGGGTACGTACGCCTCGCTCAGTATCTTCATTAGGGAGTTCTTGTGTGTCTCGGAGCTTTGTAGTAGAGCTAGAATGGAGATCTGCGCTGGTGTTTTGTTTAATTGGTCAACAACTGAATATTTTTTTGCCTGTATCTTCCGCTAGAGATCATCGGGCCCACTTTCAATAGGCCGTCCAGAGGCCTGCTTACTTGATTCAACCAAATGTTCCGGAGTATAAACCCTGCCGGTCCTGGTCATACCTTGTGCTGCAATTGCTTCTCCGGACCTAGTCTTTCCCTTCCTTCTTGCCTTGGTGGTGTAATCCCAAGGTATGGCTTGTGTATGGAACGGCATTAAGGCTGACATCGCTACAGGAATGGGCACTCTCGCTTTAGGTGGAAATATGACAACTTCGAATGGTAATTTTAGAGACCTAAACTCCACCTCAATCGGCTCTGTGGCCCTTTTGGATGACGGTGTTTCAAGCTCGAGAGGCACGGACATGTTTACTTCACCATTCCCAGAAGGATGAATCTGGACTACAATTGGATTAAGTGTGATGACTGGTTTCTTGGACTCGTCACCTTCGGCAATTAATCCAATTGACCCCTTGGGGTCCCAATCATCTTCTACTTCGATCATATGCACACCACCACCCTTATGATCAGGCAAGGGATTGTTGCGAACGTTGGGAGCAGGTTCCTTGGCCACTATGATTTTGTTGTCAATTAGAGCTTGGATTTTATCTTTCAGAGATTGGCACTCATCGATGGTATGTCCCTTCATGCCGGAATGGTATGCACATGTTTTATTTTGATTGACCCACTGGGAAGGATTATCTGGAGTTATGGCGGGGATTGGGGTGACGTAACCGACTGCTTTGAGTCTTTCATATAATTGGTCGATTGGCTCAGCGATGGCGGTGTATTGCTTTGGAGGTTTGCGGTCGAAGTTAGGGCGTGGTCTGGGGATATTTTGGCGGGCGGGAGGTGATTGGTAGTGGGCATTATAGGCTTGGTAGACGGGTGCAGGTTGGGAATATCTTGGTGAGGTGGGTTGATATATGGGGGAGGGGGATGATTGGTAAGCAGGAATTTGGTAAGAGGGCGGAGGTGCTTGGTAGTTGGGGATAGGTTGGTATGTGAGAGGGGGTACTGGTAGGCTTGGTATTTATTGGGGACTTGGTTCTCTGTGCAACCATCACGGCACTCGCGTCCTTTTTCTTGGATGCGCCACCCGATTGTAGGGCTTTGTTGGTAGCCTGTAGTGCTTCAAAATTAGTGACCATTCCGCTCTTAATGCCTTCTTCAATCCTTTCTCCTAGCTTGATGATCGGAGAATTTCTGGCCCTCTATCAACATTAACCTCTCATAATACTGCGGATCTTGCGCTCGGATGAAAAATCGGTTCATCTGTTCTTCTTCTAAGGTCGGCCTGACCTTAGTAGCCTCGGATCTCCATCGGGTAGCATACTCGCGGAATGTCTCAGTGGGTTTCTTTCTCAGATTTTGGATGTAGAAGATATCTGGTGCATTTTCTGTATTGAACCTGAACCTTTCCATGAAATCGGACGCCATTCCTACCCAGCTCGTCCATTTCTTGGGATCTTTGTTAATGTACCAAGATAGCGCATCGCCTTTCAAACTTCTCATGAAGAGTTTCATGCGAATCTTCTCGTCTCTTCCTACACCGACCAGTTTATCACAATATGTCCTCAGATGGACTCTAGGATCCCCCGAGTCATCAAACATTTCGAACTTAGGAGGTTTGTACCCCTCGGGAAGTTCAACGTCCGGCTGGATGCAAAGATCCTCATAATTCAGCCCTTCAATGCCTTTGTTTCCTTCCGCGCCCTGGACCCGGCTAGTCAACTTCTTGAGCTCAGCTGTCAGGTTCTTGATGAGAGAGTCTTTGTCATCAGACTCTGGTGTTTGTATTGTTTTGGTGTAGTGTGGCAGGGTTTCCACATATATGGGAGTGTGGTGGGGATGATCATTTGATGGTTCAGGGATGAGGAGTGGAGTGTTGTTGAGATGTGTGTTGCAATGAGTAGCAGGTTGTTTCTGCGGATTTGGGATGTTCTGGGAGGTATAGGGTGTTGAGCATTGGGAAAGTTGATTTCTGGAGTAGTGAGGGAGAATGACAGACTTGCCAAGTTCCGAACTTGGTCTAATTCTTCTTGAAATTTCAGTAGCTTTTGTTCGAGCTGAGTTGCACTTTCTTTGGATACCTGAACACCCTGCGGAATCTCTACCCTTTCGGCTGAGTCGTCCTTTCTGACGTTGTTCAAATCTTCCATATTTGCTTTGCCCCTGTTCTTGATAGGACTTGGAGGATGAGGAGGTAGAGGGCCCTTAGATCTTGTGGAATAAGCTGATGATGCCAGAATGCACGAACTAACCTTTTAGGGAGGGGAATAAAAATAAAAGTAAAAACAACAAAAAGGTAACAAGTTAGTACAGATTCTGAGAAAAATAATGCAGTATTTAAACACATAGTATAAGTTAGGTGCCTCGTTGCGCCCGAGGTAGGCCTAGCGACAAGTTGATTTGGAGAACTTATAATGCTAACTGCCTCATTTTATTGATAAAAATAAGACGACACTAAAATTGCATAAGTAAAAATGTCACTAATGGCCGTTGTCCTTATTACATTCAAAGCGAAAAGAAAAGAGACTCCTAACTATTTGGTCCCAGAAGGACCTTCCCCAGACTCGGCATCTTTGGCTCCATCGAACAGCGTCACCAGCTCACGCAATCCCAGCAGAAGATAGGCCCTAGCCAAATGTCCTCCTTCATTTCCCTCGGCGTTTTGGCAATTCTCGATCCTCCGGATGAATTTCCCTTCCAGCTCTACTAACCCTCGCTCCAAATGCCCTAGGCGCTTGTTGGCTCTGACAGCCATATCCTTCCATTCCTCGATCAACTTTTGATTTGCCTCTTGAATCTCCTGATGCTCGCTCTCGCACTCCCTGATCCTTTTGCGCAACTGATTGTACTTGACTTGTATCTCAGCCCTCTTGTCGATGACCCTGTGACCTCGAACGGACACAGTCTGTCCTAACCCAGCATGATCTTTTTCCAGCCAACCTAGATAGTGTGAGGTGTAGCCAGCGTGATACCTGTCAGGTTCTATGGAATCCCTCTCCAGGACGATCTTGTTGTTCCACATTTGTTGAGCCTGACATTTGTATGGGCTATCGTCGTCTTGGAAATCAGCCCAGAAATGACTCGTCTTCTCGACCTTTGGTATGACTTGCTTCCTCCCTGCCTGCCTCATGACTCAGAGAGGGACATAAGGATAAGTTCCCCTCGGACCAATGACTATGAGGAATGGAGCGTCTCAAGCGCGGATGATGAACTCACCAGTGGTAAACCATTCAAACATCCATTGTACCTTGTCTTCTTTCAAGTTTTCAAACAATTCTACCCATCCTCGAGCATCCCCTAGCTGAGCAAACATGTCGGGCATATAGTTCATTCTCTTGGGATGGTGAAAGGCTATATGATCATTCCACGGCCTTCGCGGAAGCTCTTGACGGTATCGACCCTTTTGGAGATGCTCTATAAGCCAGAGTTGGAGTAATAAGTTGCAACCCTCAAAGTGACTGGCTCCTCGTTGACAGTTCTCCAAAGCTCGGTAGATCTTAGCAACAATCATGGGCACTATGCTGAAAGGCTGCCCTCCAATCCCTTCCATTAATGTTTTGGTGACCATGGCTAGTCTGGTGTGGATCCTAGCCTTCTTCATGGGAAACACTATCATCCCCAAGAAACAGAACATGAAGATAAAATCCCTCCTGTGGATATGCCAAAATGATGTGAGGGCGAATACATCTGGATAGGTGCGGTAGGACTTGCTATAACCGTACCTCTCGTACAGTTAGTCGAAGGGAATATAGGAATCCTTCAAACAAGTCAAATCTGAGTTTTTCTTCAACCCCATCATTTTGAAGAAACTCCTACCCTTGCGGTTTTCTGGTATGAGCAAACCTGGAGTCTCCCAAGAAATACCGGCTAACCCACCTATTTCCTCAAGCAATGGTGTCATTTCAAGGTCCCAAATCGAAACACTGATCTATCACTGTCCCAGAACAACGTCACAGCCTCTATGGTTTTGTTGTCTGGCTGAATTTCCAAAAGGGAGGGTAAGTTTCCCAAATACTTACGGACGAGAGCCCGATCACTGGAATGAAGGTCCTCCCACCAGCTTAGCAACCTTGGATGAATGTTGGTTACCATGCCGAATCTTGGGATTTCGTGCCTCATTTTCTGCAAAACAAAGCGTTAGTCCCTTACCCTACCGGACTCGACTATTTAAACCAATAACTAGCATAATGGCATTTAGTTCTCCAAATAAATGCACAGAACATGGCGTTGTCTGTTTGGGTTCCAGAGGAACCCAGTGGACTTTGGATAGGCTATCTTAAAGAGTCATTATGCGGACAACATAATTGACTCGGATAGGTTTGACAGTGATGCATGAACAATTTAAACAGAATAAGGTTTCTATGGGGTGCTAGACCGGTACCTTTGAGCGGACAACTCAAGAGGGAAAGGCACGGAACCGTCGACTGCACCGCTGATCGACTGGTTTTACCGCAAATATGCCTTTGCCAAATTTAGGGGGTAATAATATTGGAAGAGCGCAACCAATCATTAAGAGTTGCTATGGTATTTGTTTGGCACGAGTGGAATATGATATTGAAGATGCAATTACTAAAAATGAAACAAATTGTCATGTATTTTCACGTTCATAATGATTACAATAATAGCTCAAAAAATTACAACGGTATTTGAAGAAAAATAGTAACAGAAAGCGTTTAAAGAAAAAGGAAACAAAAAGACAAGTCAGTTTCAAATAAAGGCATTAAACAAAGCAGTAAAGAAAGCAGTAAAGTCACATATAACATGAAGTGGTAAAAGCCTAAATGAATTCCCCAGCAGAGTCGCCATGCTGTCGACGCCCCCTTTTTCTCGCGAAATAGGATTTACGACATTCGGGAAGACAACTCTATTCCCGTTTGGGAATTGGGTTTTGGAATTTAAGAGTCGCCACCTAATGATTAAGTGCATTATGACACTAAGGGTTTTGAGTTTGAAAAACCAGAGTTCGGGTAAGGGCTAGAAATTATCTCGAGGGGAAGGTGTTAGGCACCCCTCAAGATCCACTAGTATGGTTCCCGGCCATGCTATGTTGTGACTTTAATGCAAATAGGTACACAAATAATTTCACACATAAGGGTTACAAATAGATACGTGACAAGCATGTTGGAATCAAGGTCTCGATGATCTACAATTTGTTTGAAGGAAGGTCTAAATGCAGAAAGTTAATCAAGACATTGAATAAACAAAGAAGAAAAGGAATAATGCAGTAAAATGAAAGAGGAGTTTGAGTAGTTGAAAAGAGAGGGTTTTATTGATACTAAACAAAGTTACATAAGGTGAGGGGTCCTAGGTTTATAAAACACATGGATCATCCACATAACACCGGTAACCAATCGTACGCGTAGTGTTATCGTGTGATCATCATCTCCATGTCTACCCTTCCCGCCCCGTTAAGGTATTAAGCGCGAAATGGTGTCGTTACCTACAACATGCTATTACCCATCCCACCTACCAGTCCTGGAGGCTTTTAGGACTACTAATCCTAAAGGGAGGAAGCTTGGCTTTTCAGAGGTTTAAAAGGTTAAAATACTAAGGCGTCAGGCAAAACACATAAAAAAATAGTTATGGGAGCACAAAAGCAATTAAGGCTCAGATAAACCTCCTTTAATCACAGAAATCATGGTGTTTAGGACGTCTTACATATACTGATTAGGTCCAAATTATGCTTAACGTTAAGCAGGCTGGTTCATTACATATTTTCAGACAAGAAGTTTGCATTAGGCTCGCCTGGCTGTAACTTATTAAAGACAGGTGCAATTAATTAACTACTTGTTTTCCTAAGTGTTGACCTATAGACATGGCATCTACTGGTTTTAGGAGTAAAGAAATAAACTGATTACAGAAAGTTGCCAGTTTTAACAGAATGGTACGAGTTCTGTAGTTGGTTACTACTGACATACTAATCTTAAAACGAGCGATTTAGATTTGGTTGCTAGCTCCTATAGGCATGCTTTCTAGCGTTGTTAATTTTAAACACTTCTTACAGGCATAGCACGAGTGCAAAAATCCTATGAGCATGGTATCTTGGATGCACTTGATTATTATTTTCCCTATAACTGTTTGCCTAATGATAAATGCAGAAATGCAGAACCTTAAAGACATGGTTTCTACATGAGAATTCTTATGAGCAGGATATCTATATGAAAGTGCAGAATTCCTATGAGTATGGTTTCTACATATGAAAGTGCAGAATTCCTGTGAGCATGGTTTCTACATATCAAAGTGCAGAAATCCTATGAGCATGATTTCTATATATGAAAGTGTAGAATTCCTATGAGCATGGTTTCTATATATGAAAGTGCAGAAATCCTATGAGCATGATTTCAATATATGAAAGTGCAGAAATTCAAAGAAAACTCCAATAGGCAGGATATCTACCCTTATGCATACATAGATAACCCTCCCCTTTTACTAAGACCCCATAAGTTATTACAAATTTATTACAGACCAAATGAATCAAACAGAAAATAAAATTACATCAGAGCTTTTAAGCTGCACACAGGAGCCTAATTCAGACCCAAGGTCTAACAATATGATATGAGCCAGCTGTCGGGATTAGGTTCTAAGGCCTTTCTCTTATCCGGAATCTGTCAAAGTTCCAAGGAGTTTCAAGAACTCCAGGCAATGCTTACACCCAGATATCATTACAGAACTGAATTGAAGTGCAGTATGGAAGGGTCAGCCCTCCAATATCCAAGTTCAGAGGAACTCAAGGTCCCAAGGCAAAGCTCATTGGAGGGGGGCAGAACTTAGAATCTAGGAACAATTGTAAGTGCAATAGAGGAAATTAAGGGATGCCAAGGCAGGCTGGTGGTCATGCCCAGCAACATAGAATGCTGGCACACCCTTGGCCAACCCACTAGCCAAACATTGGAGAGTCAAGACCTATTGAAGGTCAAACCATGGCCTGGGCAGTAATTAGGATACTGCCAGGCCAAGGTTTTAACTCAACACATAGAAGGAATTAGGAGTAGGGATTCATATGAAAACAGAAGAAAAGAAAGAAAAAACACTTAGCATAAGTTACGAAGCATGAACAGCAAACCACACAAAAGAATGAAATTACAGAATAAACACATAGGGATAAGGCAAAAGTTTAAATAAAAGGCATACCAGTTTCAGAAAGAGACAGCAAAAGAGAGCGGAAGTCTTGCAAAGAAGCCACCGTACAAACAGCAAGAGAGAATACTTTGTGTGTGAGTGTGAGTTCAGACAAGACTCGAGTCATGTTTGTTAATAAAAGAGCAGGTATTTATAGTGTGAGAAACATGCAGAAATAAGGTAAGGACTGTAATTCAGACATAATTGGAGGAATATGTGTTCATTAAAATCAAATCAGTATCAAAGACTTCCTTTAATAAAGTAATTAAACCAAATGGTAGCATGCAAGTGTTAAATAAGGAAAGAAATCACGCAGGGCTGGACATGACAAATAAGGAAATATTGTCAGCACAGTACGAGTGTACCACATGTATTTGGGGTTAAGTTCATTAGCCTTAATTAAGGAAAGGTCTGTAAGAATCCCATACTAATGTAATTAAGGTAATGAGATCAAATCAACTTAAGTAGAAAGGCAGGGTCGAAAGGAAAATATTTCAACAAGTCCGAGAAACAAGGGAAATCAGGACAATAAAGGAAATGATCAATTCAAGAGTGCAATCAGGATTACGCAAAGAGATTTAAAATCAGTCAACAATCAAAGGTTATTTTGAGAGGGAAATTTAACCTATAAAGAGTGCATAACCATTAAGCATGCGAGGCTGGATTTAAGACAAAAAGAGTGCCATGCATTCAAAAATCAGTGAGTAGAGGACCATAGGAACATGGTAGTTATCTCAGAGAAGAGGGAATATCAGATAGCATGCAAAAGGTCAAGTAAAAAGGTCCTATACAGTTTAACAAGAGGTCAGAATCATATGAAGAAACAAAGTTGACACAAAGATTTTGAAACTCAGTCGAACGGTAGAGGAAATAACTTCAGGGACTCAAATAGGTCCAAAGAGACTAAGGTTTTGAAATCAAACACGTTCAGAGACAAGAAACAAATAAATCACGTAACAAATAGCCTCAAAAACTCGAATGAACCCCAAATTCTAGGGTTTTTGCCATTAATCGAGTCTAGAGATGAAAACATGTAAGTTAGGAAAAAATGTTAACGGAATAAGTGCAGAGATCATAAAGGAACACGTACATCCCAGTAGAAGCAACTCATGGATAACATAAAAAAAATCAATCATGCAAAAATACAGTAGAAGAACTCGTAAGAACAAGGTAGAAGAAACACATAAGGATCATAAAAAACATAGTAGAAGAAACATATAAGAATCACAGTAGAGCATGTTAAAAAAATCAAAGAAACCCTAAATCGGGGAAGATGAAAAGGTTTAAAAGCAAGTTTTTGAAAGAAACTTTTGAGAAAATGTTTGAGACCCCAAGATAAACACAGATCTAGGACAGATCTAGAGAAATCAGAAGAACCTCGAAAGGTTAGGGTTTCAGAAGAAACCTAGAAGTGAGAAAGGCCTAGAAAACTCGTGGATCTAAGCCGGAGAAGTTAGACTCAGGCTCGAACGTCCAAGATATGCCGAAGTAAAGCCGGAGACTACCATGGAACCCTGAATCAAAGGAGATCTGGGTAGAGATCTTCAAGGTCAGGCCTTAAGCCTTCAGAAAACCGGTGTATAAGAGCACCGGGGGGTGGGTGTAAGATCCTCATAGCTTTGGTGGCCATAGATTCCGGTGGACCTCTGGTCTGAGACGGCAAGAGGCGACTAGGGTTTGAGAGAGTGGAGGGTTTCAGAGGCGGCGGTTGGTGAGAAATGAGGTAGGGTAAAGGGGTCGTTTGAATTTAAAAAGAAAAAGGGGGCGTCGACAACTGTTCCAAACTCTGCAACCTCAAGGGGATAAGCACAGACGTCTCTATACTGATCCCTCAGACTCTACCAAGCTTGTCCGTGAATTGTGAGACCTAAGCAACCTAGAGCTCTGACACCAACTTGTCACAACCCAGATTTCCCACCACCGGGAGTCGTGATGGAGCCTACTCGTGAAACCTAGGCAAGTCGAGTATTATATATTCATCAACCCTTTTTCTTAGCCTGTTGAACAGTTCAATATAACAGGTGATCAACAACGGAATAATTATAATAAACAGAAACGCGGAAGACGGATACTATTAGTTTAGCCATATACTAGTATAGAATCCAACATACATCTCTACCCAGAACTTGGTGTCACAATATCACGGACTATCTACGATTATTACAACCAGTGGTTTGAAGGAAAATAATACAAATCTGTCTCTGAAATACATAAAAACAGAATGAAAAGATAGACGGGGATGCCAAGGCCTTCGGACGCCTGCAGCACTACCTCGGGTCTCCTGATGGACTTAAGGCAGCAACCTTTCTCTACGGTCCAAATGCTCCAGCACTGGGATCTGCACACAGTGCAGAGTATAGTTTCAACACAACTGACCCCATGTATTGGTAAATGTCGAGCCTAAGTAGTGACGAGGCTAGGACAAGACTACCAAATAAACCTGTGCAGTTTAAAGCTTATAAGACAAGTAATAATAACGGAAACTAGCAGTAAAAGATGGGAAGGGGAACATGCTGCGGGGGAATATCAAGTACCAACAGTAACTCAGGAGAAAAGCATAAAGAACATATTAAAGTTCGCATCAGTAAGAATAAGAAAACAGTAACGAATCAATATCCACTTTTATTCTTTATTGTTGCAGCGTGCAACCTGATCCAACTCATATATCACTATTGCGGCGTGCGACCCGATCCAATCATATATCACTATTGCGGCGTGCAACCCGATCCAATCATATTTCACTGTTGCGGCGTGCTACCCGACCCCTCCTGTCCTCCCTTATTACTCCATGTTGAGGCGTGCAAACCGATCCCATATAATATTATTGCGGCGTGCAACCCAATCCCAATATACAATTTAACACCAATCACAAAAGAATCCCGACAAGGAAACAATAAGGAAACAACAATATTCTGGCACGAGAATCAACAAAAACACATCACGACAAAGGAACCAATTAGTAAGAATTAAATACGTCCCGGCAAGAGAATCAGCTATAACCAAACTTGTACCAGCATTTAACTTCACAAATGAAACCTCAATTGTAACCAATGCTCAACAATAAACAAATACAACGAGAATAATCATAATTCTTGCCCAACACGGAGAATCAACAACTTAGGCATTTGTAGTGCTTATTAAGAAACACAACGATTATAATTTAAGACTCACAGGCATGCTTGACAACGACGTATAGATACTCGTCACCACACCTATAAGTCGGACACTACACTAGCACATAGCAAATAAAGCACAATACCTATTCACTCAAGCTAAGGTTAGACCAAACACTTACCTCGGACTTCCACGACCAACTCCATCCCCAAACACCGCTTTTCCTTTAGAATTCACCTCTAAATTACTTGTATCTAGTCCAAATTAATTTAACAACATCAATAAATGCTAATTAATTCATACCCATTGCTTAATTATAGGTCTTCTATCATTTTTTCCAAAAAGTCAAAAATCGACCCCGGGCCTGCTTGGTCAAAACTCGAGGTTCGGACCAAAACCTGATCACCCATTCACCCACAAGCCCAAATATGCAATTAGTTTCGAAATCCGATCCTAAAATGAGGTCTAAATTTTAATTATTCAAAAAGTCTTAACTCTACCCAAATTCCCAATTTCTACCATAAAAGCCATAGGTTTTTGGATGAAGATTGATGAAATGCAATGGGAAATCGAAAGAAAAAGGTTTAGAATTATATACCAATGCTTTTGGGAAGAAATTGTTCCTTGAAAATCGCCTCAATGCTCTCTAGTTTTGAAAATATGAAAGTATGGGCTAAATCCCGACTTTGCTACTGTTTTAAGTGCTGGGCGACAGTGTTCATCGCGTTCGTGAGAACACTGTCGCGATCACGAAGAGCTGCCAGAAGTGGACTTACGCGATCCCAAGTTCCCCTACGGGTTCGCGAAGGATAAGCCTCCCTGACCTTCGCGTTCGCGGACAACATTACGCGTTCCCGTAGAAGAAATGACAAGTCCCCAGCCCACCTCCATTTTTACACTACGCGTTCGCGTGATACCGGTTGTGTTCGCGATGAGCAACCCCCTAGTGCTCCGCGTTCGCGACTATGGCTCCGCGTTCGCGAAGAACAAACCCACCCAGTCCCAATTTCCCTTTCGCGATTGCGAGAGTTACTATGCGATCGCGATGCACAAAATGTCTGGGCACCTGAAGCAGTAAAACCTACAGCTTTTCTAAGTGTAAAAACCTTCCGAAACCTATCCGAAACTCACCCAAGCCCTCGGAGCTCCAAATCAAACATGCACGCTAACTCAAAGACATCATATGGACTTACTCGTGCGTTCAAATCGCCAAATTAACACCTCCAACAACGAATTTAGCATCAAAATCAAAGAAGAATCTCAAGAACTCCTAAGTTCAAATTTTAACAAGCGATGGTCCGATTCACGTCATATCAAGTCCGTTTCTTACCAAATTTTACAAGCTCAACCTACATACCATATAAGACCTGTACCGGGCTCCGGAACCAAAATATGGGCCCGATACCATCAATTTCAAATACACTTAAGATTCCAAAAACTCAAAACATTTTAGTTAAATAATTTTCTTCAAAAATTCATTTCTCGGGCTTGGGACCTCGGAATTCAATTCCGGCGATATGCCCAGGCTTGAAGGATTCCTACATTCCTTTCGACTATCTGTACGAGAGATACGGCCATAGCAAGTCTTACCGCACTTACCCAGATGAATTCGCCCTCACATCATTGGGGCACATCCACAGAAGAGTCTTCGTCTTTATGTTCTGCTTTTTGGGGATGATAGTGTTTCCTATGAAGAACACTAGGATCCATACCAGACTGGCCACGGTCACCAAGCTTTAATGGAATGAATTGGCGGACAGCCTTTTAGCATAGTACGTATGGTCGTTGCGGAGATATACCGAGCCCTGGAAAACTTGTCAACGAGGGGGTCCAAACGACTTTGACGGGTT
>NW_017670983.1:249100-341046 GCF_001879085.1 Nicotiana attenuata | reverse complement strand
TAGGCCTGAGGCAGAGGCTTCAGATGCGGTTATTACAGGTACGGTTCTGGTTTGTGATAGAGATGCTTCAGTGTTGTTTGATCCGGGGTCTACGTATTCGTATGTGTCATCCTATTTTGCCTCGTATTTGATCATGCCTAGTGATGCATTGGGTATTCCTGTTTATGTGTCTACGCCGGTGGGTGATTCCATCGTGGTCGATCGAGTCCATCGCTCTTGTGTTGTGGTGATTGGGGGTCTGGAGACTCGTGTAGATCTGTTGCTTTTAGATATGGTCGACTTTGATATTATATTGGGGATGGACTGGTTATCACCCTATCACGCTATCTTGGACTGCCATGCCAAGACTGTGACCTTAGCTTTACCGGGTATGCCTCGCTTAGAGTGGAGTGGGACTCTAGGTCATTCTACCCGCAGTGTCATATCATATGTGAAGGTTCGGCGTATGGTCGAGAAGGGGTGTTTGGCTTATTTAGCTTATGTTCGGGATTCCAGTCCTGAGGTTCCCTCTATCGATTCTGTGCCCGTTGTTCGTGATTTCCCTAATATTTTTCCTTCAGACCTGGCGGGTATGCCACCCGACAGGGATATTGATTTCTGCATCGATTTGGTTCCGGGCACTCAGCCCATTTCTATTCCATCATATCGTATGGCCCCGCCGGAGTTGAAGGAGTTAAAATAACAGTTGCAGGATTTGCTTGAGAAGGGTTTCGTTAGACCCAGTGTCTCTCCTTGGGGTGCGCCGGTGTTATTTGTCAAGAAGAAGGATGGGTCAATGAGAATGTGTATTGATTACCGGCAATTGAACAAGGTAACAGTCAAGAATAAGTATCCACTGCCGAGGATTGATAATTTGTTCGACCAGCTTCAGGGTGCCAGGGTATTTTCCAAGATTGACTTGCGATCTGGTTGCCATCACTTGAGGATTAGGGCATCCGATGTCCCTAAGACAGCTTTCCGCACTCGGTATGGGCATTATGAGTTCTTGGTTATGTCATTTGGGTTGACAAATGCCCCAGCAGCTTTCATGGACTTGATGAACCGAGCATTCAGGCCTTATTTGGATTCATTCGTGATAGTGTTCATTGATGATATATTGATATACTCCCGCAGCCAGGAGGAGCACGGGCAGCACCTCAGAGTGGTTCTTCAGACTCTGAGGGATAGTTAGTTATATGCTAAGTTCTCGAAGTGTTAATTCTGGTTGGGTTCAGTTGAGGGTATTCAGGTGGACCGAAGGAAGATAGAGGCAGTCAAGAACTGGCCTAGACCAGGATCAGCTACAGAGATTCATAGTTTTTTGGGGTTGGCAGGCTACTACAGACGGTTCGTGGAGGGATTTTCATCTATTGCAGCCCCGATGACCAGATTGACCAAGAAGGGTGCCCAGTTCAGATGGTCAGATGAGTGTGAGGCGAGCTTTCAGAAGCTCAAGATAGCTTTGACTACGACACCAGTGTTGGTTTTGCCCACAGGATCAGGGCCTTATACAGTTTATTGTGATGCTTCCCGTATTGGGCTTGGTGCAGTGTTGATGCAGGATGGCAAGGTCATTGCCTATGCTTCGAGGCAGTTGAAGATTCATGAGAAGAACTATCCAGTGCATGATTTGGAGTTGGCAGCCATTGTTCACGCATTGAAGATTTGGAGGTACTATTTGTATGGCGTGGCATGTGAAGTGTTCACTGACCACAAGAGTCTTGAGTACTTGTTCAAGCAAAAGGAGTTGAAATTGTGGCAGAGGAGATGGTTGGAATTGTTGAAGGATTATGATGTCATCATTTTATATCATTCGGGGAAGGCCAATGTGGTGGCCGATGCATTGAGTAGGAAGTCAGCCAGTATGGGCAGTCTTGCTTATATTCCGGTCAGTCAGAGGCCGCTTGCTTTGGATGTTCAGGCTTTGGCCAATCGATTTGTGAGGCTGGATATTTCTGAGCCTAGCCGAGTATTAGCTTGCACGATCGCTCGTTCTTCATTATTGGAGCGTATCCGTGATCGGCAGTTTGATGATCCCCATTTGTGTGTCCTTAGAGACACGATGCAGCAAGGAGGTGCCAAGCAGGTTACCTTAGATGCGGATGGAGTTTTGAGATTGCAGGGGCGAGTTTGTGTGCCTAACGTGGATGGGCTTCGAGAGTTAATTTTAGAGGAGGCCCATAGTTCCAGGTACTCTATTCATCCGGGCACCGCGAAGATGTATCAGGATTTGCGGCAGCATTATTGGTGGCGTAGAATGAAGAAGGATACTGTGGCATATGTGGCGCGGTGTTTGAATTGTCAGCAGGTTAAGTATGAGCATCAGAGGCCTGGTGGTTTATTTCAGAGGATTGAGCTTCCCGAGTGGAAGTGGGAGAGGATCACTATGGACTTCATTACTGGACTTCCGTTGACCTGGAAGAAGTTCGACGCAGTTTAGGTCATTGTTGATAGGCTGACCAAGTCAGCGCATTTCATTCCTGTGGCAGTCTCCTATTCATCCGAGAGGTTAGCTGAGATCTATATCCGGGAGATTGTTCGCCTTCATGGTGTGCCGGTATCTATCATTTCGGACCGGGGTACGCAGTTTACCTCGCGCTTCTGGAGAGCAGTTCAGCGAGAGTTGGGCACACGGGTTGAGTTGAGCACAGCATTTGATCCCCAGAGGGACGGCCAGTCCGAGCGAACTATTCAGATTTTGGAGGATATGCTCCGAGCATGTGCTATTGACTTTGAAGGTTCGTGGGATCAGTTCTTGCCTTTAGCAGAGTTTGCCTACAATAACATCTACCAGTCGAGCATCCAGATGGCTCCTTATGAGGCTTTATATGGTAGGCGGCGTCGGTCCCCGGTTGGATGGTTTGAGCCGGGAGAGGCTCAGTTGTTGGGTACAGATTTGGTTCAGGAGGCCTTGGACAAGGTCAAGATAATTCAGGATAGGCTTTGTTCAGCTCAGTCTAGGTAAAGGAGCTATGCAGATCGTAAGGTTCGAGATGTAGGTTTCATGGTTGGTGAGCGGGTATTGCTCCGAGTGTCGCCTATGAAGGGCGTGATGAGATTTAGGAAGAAGGGCGTGATGAGATTTAGGAAGAAGGGCAAACTTAGCCCTAGGTTCATTGGTCCGTTTGAGATTCTTGATCGAGTGGGAGAGGTGGCTTACAGACTTGCATTGTCGCCTACTTATAAGCCGTGCATCCAGTTTTTCATGTATCCATGCTTCAGAGGTATCACGGCGATCCAGCTCACGTGTTAGACTTCAACACTGTCCAGTTGGACAAGGATTTGTCCTATGAGGAGGAGCCGGTAGCTATTCTGGACCGGCAGGTTCGTCAGTTGAGATCAAAGAGTTTTCCTTCTGTTCGTGTTCAGTGGAGAGGTCAGTCTCCTGAGGCATCGACTTGGGAGTCCGAGTCCGACATGCGGAGTCGTTATCCTCATCTTTTCCCCGACTCAGGTACTTCTTTCTTTTGTGCGTTCGAGGACGAACGGTTGTTTTAGAGGTGGAGAATGTGATGACCCAAAGGGTAATCACCTATTTTCTTACTCAGTCCGTGCTTCCGAGGCCTTGAAAACCTCATTTAGGGTTTCCTCGATTTGCGTGCGCAGTCCGAGCGTATAGCCGGAAAACTTAAATATGAATTCTGTGAGAAAAATGCTAAATTTTGATATTTAATTGATAAAATTTGACTTCGGTCAACATTTTGGGCAAACGGACCCAGACCCGTGATTTGAAAGTCCCGGAGGTTCCGTAGGAAAATACGGGACCTGGGCGTATGCCTGGAATCGAATTCCGAGGCCCCAAGCCCGAGAAATGAATTTTTGAGTAAAATTGTTTTTCTGAAATTACTAAGGAAAATTGAAATGAAAATTGGATAGAACGTGTTGGTATCGGGCCCGTATTTTGTTTCCGGCGCCCGGTACAGGTCTTTTATGTGGTTTAAGATATTTCTGTGAAGTTCGATTGAAATCGGACGTCGTTTGACGTGTTTCGGACTTAAAACTCTCAATTTGAAAGTTTATGAAGTATGAGGAAAAACTAGTGATTTTGAGGTTTGATTCATTTTTTTTGATGTTATTTTGGCGATTTGATCGCACGGTTAAGTTCGTAGGATGTTGTTGAGTTAGTGTGTGTGTTTGGTTAGGAGCCCCGAGGGCTCGGGAGTGTTTCGGAGGTGATTCGGGGTGGTTTCAAACTTAGGAAAGTTGCAGAAATTCTTCAGCTATTGTAGACCCATTTCCTTCTTCGCGTTCGCGACGCCTCCTTCGCGTTCACGAAGCTATGATTTTTCCCCTTCATCGTGTTCGCACTACTGACTCGCGTTCACGTAGAGTCTTCTGACTCTGAAGACTTAGCCTCCATTTTACTCATCACGTTTGCATCTATAGCCTCGCGTTCGCGTAGTTTATAGGGCTCCCTTCAACGCGTTCGCGTAAGTGTCCATGCGTTCGCGTAGACCAAATCCTGGACCCCCAGCCTTTTCTCTTCGCGTTCGCGTCCTCCCCCATCGCGAACCCGATGTTCTGTTGAGTCAACCCTTCCCGAACGCGACTCTCTTTCCGCGAACGCGAAGGGCACATTTTGCCCAGTTATATTTAATTTTCGGAAACAGTGTAGTCGCGAATTTTTCATAAAAACATACGAACTTCTTCTTCTTCAAGGTTTCTAAGCGTCCATTGAAGCTCCCTTTCACCAAAACTTCTTGGGTTAGTAAATCTTAACTCGTTTTCTTCATTTTCCATTAATATTTGTTGAATTCCTAAGCCTAAAACATGAACTTTAGGGTAGAAATTGGGGGAAATGGGTAGAGTTAGGGCTTTTTACTTTTTCTTGATTTAGACCTCGTTTTGGGGTCGAATTTGAGAACAAATTATATATTCGCTCTCGTGGGTGAATGGGAGATTTGATTTTGGTCCGAACCTTGTGTTTTGACCAAGCGGGCCCGGGGGCGATTTTGGGATTTTTGGAAAGAAAGCTTGGAAATCCATAATTAGACATTGGGTTTGATTTGTTTAGAATATATTGATATTATCAAGTCATTATTGTACAGATTTGATTGAGTTGAAGCCGAATTCGAGAGGGAAAGCGGTTGTTGTGGATTGATTTGGCCTTGGAAGTTGAGGTAAGTTTTTGGTTAACCCTAGCTTGAGGGAATAGAGTTGAGTCCTATTTGATACTTGCTAATTATCGAGTACGATGTATAGGCATGGTGACGAGTATCTATACATTGGTGTCTAGCATGACCGTGAGTCCTTATTTTGCGAATAGTTTGGTTGTTGGTATGCCTTCTATGCTTAATTGATGACTTCTATATGTTGTAAAGACCTTGTGAAAGAAATTGTGATCTTGACACTTCGTGGAGCGTTGGCTCGGGTTGAAATACAAATTGTGAAGGTATATGCGATAAGTATCTCTTTGGAGCGTTGGCTCGAGTGATAATGTGAACTATGAGATGAAAGTGAAAGAAAGAAAAGAGTTAATGATTTATTCCCTTGCCGGGACGTTGTTGGTTATTGATGTTGTATCCTTGCCGGGTTTTTAAATTGTTGTTTGTGTACCCTTGCCGGGACTTCTATTCTTGTTTTATTATTCCCTTGCCCTTGTTTGTGATTGTTGTTTGGGTGAGGAAGAGTGTTAAAGCACGAAGGGTGATGCCGTGCATTGTTTGTTTCTTATGAGGAAAGAGTGTAAAGCACGAAGGATGATGCCGTGCCGCACGATGTACCATTACGTGCCTATTCTATTGATCATATGTGAGGAATGAGAGTAAAAGCACGAAGGGTGATGCCGTGCACATTTGTTTGTATTATTGCTTGGTGAGGATGAGAGTAAAAGCACGAAGGGTGATGCCGTGCACGTTTGTTTATATTATTGCTTGGTGAGGATGAGAGTAAAAGCACGAAGGGTGGTGATGCCGTGCATGTTTGTTTATATTATTGTTTGGTGAGGACGAGAGTAAAAGCACGAAGGGTGATGCCGTGCATTTGTTGATCTCTGTTCTTTATTGTTGTATGAGTTGTGCTTTTCTTTAGTGTTAGTCCATTTATATTTGAAACTGTTATCTCCCCACAGCATGCTTCCCCTCCGACATGGTTTTACTTGCCTTGTATTTCGATTCCGCTGTATATATATAATTGCACAGGTTTATGTGGTAGTCCAGTGTAGCCTCGTCACTACTTCGCCGGGGTTGGGCTAGACACTTACCAGCACATGGGGTCGGTTGTGCTGATACTACACTCTGTGCTATTTTGCACAGATCCAGGTTTCGAGCAGCAGCAACAGTAGGGTGGAACAGGCTTCATTTCAGCGAGACCCGAGGTAGCCTTGCAGGCGTCCGCAGGCCCGGTGTCTCCTCTATCCTTTATTTTTATCTGTTATCTCATTGTATTCGAGACAAACAGTTTATGTTCTCTTTCATACGTTTGTATGTAGTATTCTTAGCAGTTCGTGAGTACCGTGGCACCAGTCTTGGGTAGAGGATTTTGTTGAACTTTCCGCATTCCATTCAGTTTTTATAAAATGTTAAGCCTTCTGCTTATTATTAAATTTCGTTGCTTTATTTTATTGTCGTAAATTATTAAAAATGGATTAGCTTATTAATGGACAAGTAATTTAATTCGTCTTGCCTAGCTCTCATTAGTAGGCGCCATCACGACTCCCGAGGGTGGGAAATCTGGGTCGTGACATCATTCCAAACTTATTTGATATAGTTTTGCACGGGTTTTAGAAGTTGGAAGTTGAAAAGTTCATTGAATTTGATTTTGGTGTTGATATGTGTGATTTGAGGCCTCAACTAGGTCCGTGATATGGTTTGAGAGTTGCTAGTATGTCCGAACGGGGCCCAAGGGGCTCGGCTGATTTTCGAATGTGGTTCAGATCATTTGGAAACATATTGGTTATTGCTGGTTTGGGCTGGGATCTGGTGTCATCGCACATGCGGAATATTGGACGCATATGCGGATCCGCAAACGCAGTTAAGGAGGTGCAGAACCAAAAGGCTAGGCTGGGCAAGATATCGCAGATACGGAAGTTATGGAGCATCTGCGGGAGGGCTGAAGCAAGCTGGGTTGCGTAGAAGCGATATGGGCGCAGGAGCGACATATGTCCTCGCACATGCGATGTTGCAGAAGCGAATTTTCTTCCGTAGGTGTGGGAGGTTGGAATTATGGGTGTTTTCGCAGAAGCGAAGGTTGGATCGCGCGTCGCTGGTGTGACGTACCTGGGCAGACTCACTATATATCGAGGTTTTGTTTTGTTTTATCACAACTTGAGATTTGGAGCTCGGTTTTGGGAGATTTTGGAGAGAGTTTTTACCACATGGATTGGATAAGTTTATTTGACTCAGTTTTGATTATATTCCATGATTCTATCATCGATTTGGAATTTGATTGATGATTTCAAAAGAGAAATTGGAGTTTTTTTGTCTAAATTGAATATTTGAGATTTGAACATCGATTCAGAGTCGAATTTGAGTAAAATTAGTATGGTTGGACTCATATTCAAATGGTCTTCATAATGTATATGTTTGTTAGGTTTCGAGGTGCGGGCCCGGGGTTGACATTTTTGTTGACTTCGGCCATTTGGTTAAAGATGCAACCTTTATCGTTTGGGTTGGTTTCCTTTGGTATTATTTGATATTTTTGAGTTGCTTTTGGCTAGTTCCGAGCCACTTGAGGTTGATTTGTGTGGGGTGGTGTTTCTAGAGTGTTGTTTGGCTTGCTCAATATTGGATTTGGCTTGTTCGAGGTACGTAACATATCTAAACTTGGATTTGAGGGTATTCAGCCTTGGGAACTATGTTATATGAGATGTATTAGGTGATGCGCATGGCATGTGAGCGTGTACCTGGGTAATCATGATTCAAGTTGACTTTTAGACTATTACCGGACTTGTTTTGCTGTTATATCTTGTTATATCCGTATTCTCCCTACTTGTTAGATTATTTGAGCTGTGATTAATGTTATAAGTCATGTTTAGGCTATGTGATTATTTGGTTGAGACCTATTGAGACTATTTATGTTATTTTGGGCTATCTGATTTAACTGAATTATACACTTAGTCATGATTCTTCATTTGCATATTATATCTCATTCTCCGATCATCATTCATTGTTACATCACATGTTATCATTATTTCCCATATGTAGTGTTGTTGGGTTGAGTGATATGAGTTTGGCAGCCCTTGAGACTTGAGAGGTTGATGACTGAGGTGGGCAGTAGAGCCGTGCTGAGAGTGTTGTTGTCCATCGGGCTGCACGCCGCAGCAGGCCATAGTGGCTTTACTATTTCTTCTTATTATTATTGTGGATTGGGCTGCTCGCTGTAGCAGGCCTTATTGGCTTTTGATTATCTCTTGGGCAGGATATGCCCCTCCGGAATCTGATATACTAGCAGTGAGCGCATGCACTGTGATATATATACACGTGCTTTGGTAAGGGGCTTGTGAGCCAGACACCCGTACAGTGCTAAGTGATTGTGTGTGTGATGAAGTGAGCATTTGAGACAAACAACTTGAGTATGTTGAGGGTGAGAGTACCTGGGGATATCACCATGAAATCATTTATTTGTCATGCATACTTGGCATGTAGGAATAAAGATGCATTTTTCTCATGCTAGACAGTTATGTGACATTTATTATTTGACATGTATATTTGACATATAGGCATAGAGATGTATATTCCTCATGCTGGACGGTAATGTGACATTTATGATTTGACATGTAGGCATAGAGATGTATATTTCTCATGCTAGATGGTATATGATAATTGATGACTTGACATGTGTATTGACATGTAGGCATAGAGATGTACTTTCCTCATATTAATTGGTAAATGAAAATTCTTATCTAGTGTTGTGAATTGGGAATATAGTTCTTTTAATAATCTCATTTTAGTTGATTTTCAATGGTGAATTTAAAATTCACTGTTTTACTTGAAAATCATGCCTACTTTTCCCGTAATTTTGAATGAGCCGAGCATATATCTCTTGAGTTATCTACCTTTACTGTTCTCATTGTATTATTACGAGTTGTTATTAGCTATTGGTGTTGGACTCTTACCATTTTTCGAGCTAGTCATTGCTTTCAACCTGAGGTTAGGTTTGTTACTTATTGAGTACATGGGGTCAGTTGTACTCATACTACACTTCTACATCTTGCATGAAGATCGTGGAGCTGATGTTGCTGTGTATGGCGGGCGCTGACAATGAAGATGTACTTGCAATCTGGTTATAGCTGCCACTTGTACTTGGTAGCTGTAGATATGCAAATCTGTTTATATTTATTTCGAACAAATGATGTACTTAGAAGTTCATGACTTGTACCACCAATCCTTGAGAGATTGTAAAGAAACTAAGTTATTTTACTCATTTGCTTTTATTACTCTCATCTGAGTTGTGCTTACTGTTACTTGGCTTACATATTAGGTTTGGGTTAAGTGCCATCACGATAGATAGATTTTGCATCATGACAAGTTGGTATTAGAGCTCTAGGTTCATAGGTTCTACGAGTCATAAGAAAATGTTTAGTAGAGTCTTGCGGATCAGTATGATGACTTCCATACTATCTTCGAGAGGATACATGACATTTAGGATAAACTTCCCATCTTTCCTTTCCTTATTGTGCGACATTGATTCAGCTTGAAGCGTATCTCCTTGAATTCATCCCACTCATTTGTACGTTATGTGAGCACTCGATATCAGTTGTGCATCGACGGCTTGTGATTCCATGGATGAGGTGCGAGATGTGTTTTTTGCATTTTGGTGATGGGCCAGTCTGGAGGACTTGAGGCCAGGTTTGGACCGCAACTTGGGCTTGATAGTTTCAGTTGTATAAGCATATGCTTTTGGACTTATATGTCAGGTACTGTCCCCAGGAGTGGGACTTATGGCTTGGTGAGTCGTTGGATGGCTACATGATGAGTATGATAGGACTATGGGATGTATTTAGATGGCTTGAATGAGATGAGAAGGGTTTTTTTGGAATGTGAAAAGGACTATTGGGTGCTTGATTTCTGTCTTGATATGTTGTACAGAATCGAGTTATGAGCGTGTTGGGATCTTATATGTTGTTTAGTTATGGGGTGAAATAGATCTTATGTCTTGTTGACGAGTTTAGACTCAGGAAGATTTAGCGATTGCATTGTGGTTGTGACCATGGTAGGGCATAGTGAGATGCCGGTTTGAGGCTGAGCAGGTGGCTTGTCACCTCTGGGGTAGTCTACGGATGTATAATTTTTATGATGTCTCTGCGAAGAGTTTTCTTTTACCGGTAGGTTATGTTTGTTGCAATTTGAATATGAATCACTTGAGGAAATTAGCTTGACTGTCGCAAGGATGAATGTGAGTTTCGCAGATGAATTGAGGTGTTGAATGATTAATGCTACATGAGTTCATGAATGATTTGGCTAAATTACGGTGCGCGATCGTGGCATTTATGAAGTAAAGGTATTGTGGGTTATTGGATTTTATGATCTATGGCTTGGATCCAAGTGGGGGAGTTTGATATCGATGATCAGATTCCATGGTCATGATGTTAATTTTTGTATGAGGTATATTTGTGAATCAGTTGTGGCTTGGCTTTGAGGGTGAATTGAGTAAGGAAATTTCTGGGTGCGTGATGTGTTACAATTCATTGATATATGGAAATATTGGAATGATTTGTATCGTTATTCATGATGAATGTAATTTGCTAAGAAAAAGGATTCACTCGGTTGCTTAGAGATGTGAGTTACTTCTTTGGGTGTTGGTGTGCTAGTGGGCACAAGTCGTTTGGCTCATATTAGCGGTACAATTGAGAGTAGAGCAGGGTGGATGACTCTTAGGAAGGTTCTAATGTGTTCAATTTGAGGAATTTCTGATGAATTTGTAAATGGATAAGATTTGAGATTTGCATTGGATGGTGTCGAGACTAGCAATATTTCTATATCATTATGGATTCTACGTTTCAGTATCAGAAAGGCAAAAATAGTTTCAAATTCACATAAGTTCTCTTCAGAGTAGGTATCTCAGATGTGATATTTTTGGGCACTTAAGAGGGAGTACAATGGCTTATAAGCATTAGGATGACGTGGTTTCATGATAAGACCTCTTGTGGTGAGCTTTGGTTAAGGATCGAGCGTACTAGCAGGGAGGAGTTTTAACTTGAAAGTAATACGGGAGGAACTTGGAGAAATATCATAGCTTGGTGGTAGGTTGGATCAGCATATCAATGCATATGATCGGTTCTTTTGGTTCTTATGATGTGGTGAGGCTTTACAGGTATTTTGTGGAAATACTCTTGGGCTTGGCAACCGGTGTGACTTGGTTGAGTTAGAGGAATTCAGTTCTAATGGCTGGTTATGTGCTAATGGGTTTTAAAGAGTTCTCGTTTATTTCTACCACGGCTTGAGATGGATATTCTCTATAGACATGAGGAGTTAATGGTGTGTTGTGATTCTCGCCTGGATTGAATTTGTGGAAGGTTTGTACCGATTGAGTATGTGTCCTCACTACCGGAGCTGACTCAACTATAAGAGTATTAGCACTGACATCCTTCAGAAAGGCTAGATATGCTTCACACCCCTTCCCAACTATACGATGTGCCTTAATAAAGGACACAACCATGCTAGGAATGTAATCCAATGTACCCCTCCACTCCAACCGCGACAAACCTAGCATAGCCAAGGTCACGGTCTTGGCGTGACAGTCCAAAGTAGCATGATAGGGCGACAACCAGTTCATGCCCAAGATCATATCAAAGTCTACCATATTGAGTAACAATAGATCAACTCTGGTCTCATAACCATTAATAACAACTAAACATGACCGATAAAAATGGTCCACACTAATAGAATCTCCCACAGGTGTGGAAACATATACAGGAGCACTCAAAGAATTACTTGATATATCTAGATACAGAGCAAAGTAAGATGGTAAATATGAATAAATGGATCCCGAATAAAATAATACCGATGCATCCCAATGACAGATCGGAACCATACATGTGATGATAATATCCGATGCAAACACGTCCGTCCTACCAAGAAAAGCATATAAATGGGCCTGACCTCCCCTTCTAAGGCGACCTCTACCTGCCTGACCTCCACCCCTAGCTGGCAATGCAGGTGGAGCAGCAAGTGGAGCGGCAACCATGGCCTGTGAACCCTGTGGACCCTGTGGAATTCTTGGATCCTACGTAGTCTATGGAGGTGCACCCCTCCTGAGTCTGTGACAGTCCCTCACCGTATGACTGGTATCACCATACTTAAAACAAGCTCTCGGTGGGTGTGGCTGCTGCAACTGTCCCTAGCCTAGTCGGCTAGACTGATCGCTGAAGGCACCCTGTACAGGAGATGCACTGGACAGTGGCTGAGAAAAATGGGCAACCTGAGACCTCGAAATATCTGGAGCACCGCTAGCAGCTGGAAATGCTGAACGAGTTGGCTGGATCAAATAGCCTCTTCCATGACGGGATGCAACTAGAGCGCGGGCACCATTGTATCCTCCTGAATCTCGAGGCCTCTTGGCCTCCCCGTCCTCTCACTCTCGGCCCCTCATACCCTCCAGCCTTTGCGCGATCTCTACGAACTGTGAATCGGAGTATCCGTCTCCAACTCCCGAGCCATGCTGAATCTACGGCTATCATATAGCCCCTCGATGAATCTGCGGACTCGCTCTTTTACTGTAGAAACCAAGGCAGGTGCATGTCGGGAAAACTCACTGAAACTGAGAGCATACTCTGATACTGAAATGGTCCACTGACGTAGATGCTCAAACTCTATGTTCCATGCATCTCGATGGGTCTGGGGAACAAACACTCTCAGAAACATCTTTGAAAACTAAGCTCAGGTGAGTGGGGCTACATCCGCTAGCCTACCTCCATGGTGCGAAGAATACGATGGCACTTCTCTAGAAAACCATGCGCATCCTCGGTAGCTGTGCCATTAAGAGAAGGAGGATCATACTTCTTTAACCTCTCAAGTCTCCTCTGCTCCTCCTCAGATACCTCTGACCTAACCTCAGGTTGTACCGATATAACGGGTTGTTCTGGAACGACACCTGGGACCTGATCAATGTGGACCCGCTATTCTAGGTTATGGGCCGCAGGAGTCTGAGCTCCTCCCCCAGCTTGAGATGTGGCTTGTGCAAGGTGAATCCATCCCGCCTGAGCTAGAGTGTTGAATATGCTCAAAAACTGTGCTAGGGTCTCCTGAAGTCTGGGGTAAAACCAGGCATCTCGGGTGCCTGTCCCACAATTGGAGCTACTAGCGGCTCCTCAGTCGCTACTCAGCCAGGTGCTTTGGGTGTAGCACGTGCCGCTCCTCGTCCACTGCCCTGGCCTCGTGCGGCTCTAGCAGGGGGCACGGGTGTCTGATCATCGGATCTACCAGTGTGTATCCTCTCCATTTATGTGAGAATATAAGGACAAAGACTGAGATTTTGAAATCAATAATTCCGCACGATAAGGAATCAAGAAGTGGAGTTTCCTAATCGTAACAAACAAGGCGGGAGGCATATGTATAACGACAATGAACAAGGTAGAAGGCATATACGTAACAATAACAAACAAGGTAGAAGGCACAAGTGTAACAACAATAATCAAGGCAAAAGGCAAATATATAACAATAATAAACCAAGTAAAAAGAATAGACGTAAATAACAAACCAAGTAGGAAACATAAATGTAACAGTAACAAACAAGATATGAAGCATAATTGTTGTAGCACAAATAAAATAGGAAGCATGGATGTAGTAGTAACAAACAAGATAGAAAAACATATAGGATCAACAAAGATAGAATGCATGTATGTATCTGAGAAAACATGTAACCAATACGTAAAGTCTAACTCCCATCCTCTCTGCATGGAGACAACCAATGTGCCAATCTCGTATCAAACTGCACGAAAATACCCATCGTGCCAAATATCATATCAACCGCAGGAAAATACCCATCACACCAATTATTGCCCAAAAGCCCCAATCATGATCTTATATATGAATAGGTAAGCTCAAGTATCACAAGAATAACATGTATTGATATGAGTTCGTGACTACAATTAAATCAAATATATCAACAATTTCAAGAATAGACCTTCACGCTCAATTAAGATGCCATAATCATAAACATAATTTATAGCATGGATAATTGCACTCATATTAGTCTTGGAAGTAAATGAAACATAAATCAAGAAGATCACAAAGTTCAACATGGCACAAATAAGCATATAATCAACCCCAAGAATGGATAACCGTAGCACATGCATATACGCTCGTTACCTCGCATACGCATCACCCATTCATGTAGCAAAAAATATCATTTATTAGGAAAATATTCCTCAAATACTGCTTTTCTTAAAAATACTGCTAGGCAAGACACTTGCCTCATACCGGAACAAGTTCAACAACCCAATACTACTTTTATTAAAAATACACCTCAAAACAATCACAACCTAGTCAGATATCATCTATGAAAGTCAAATATTGCTATACGGAACATCCCCAATCAATAAAGGTTCATTCTTTGATGAAATCCCAAACATAAAAAAACGTCAATCCGCGCCCACATGGTCTAATCCGAAATCAAGACCAAATTCCGATGACTCACTCTTTCCCGAGTCTAAATATATAATAAGTTTCAAGCTCTGACCTCAAATAAAGGTCTAAATCTCAAAAAATTCATATCGTAAGTGGCTATCCAAAAACTTTTACTCCCCGCAATATAACATCGATATTACGTCCTGCACTATTATATTACGATGATGTTACACTTCACAGTATTGTATTACGACGATGTTACACCCTGTAGTATTGTACCTAAAATTATTGTAAGATAATTGACCTCAGTGCAAGGACAAGATTATTTGGAGATTATAAGCATTATGCTATTTCAAACAAGTGATGAGTAAATTCGTGAAGGTGAGAGGGTAAGCAAATCGAAGAAAATAAATTTTCGTCGAAATTTGGCATTTTGGGATAAAATACGGCTCGACCTAAAATACCAGGTATTTATGGACTAGTACCATACAAGGTACCATATGACCATGATGGTATGATGTATAAAGTGTGTTAAAATGAGTAGTATTTTAAGTAATTTGAGATAATTATTAATTATGCGGGTAATTGGTTAATTATTGGGTAAGGGATATTACCCAATTAATTAAAGAATTATTTGGACAAAGATGAAAAAGACCAACATGGCAGCAAGCCACTCTTTAACCAAATGACTCTTGATCAATTTTAAATAGGTGGCAACCTAATCTACTAAGTACAAGACATTTCAATTCTAAGAATTTCCATACAAAGCAATACTACAATCAGAAAGGGGGACGTTGGCCATTCTTATAACCTTTCAACAAATTTCATTCTCAAAAACACTTCAAATCAGATTCTAAACCTTACACTAGCAACGTGATTCTTCAAATTCCTACACAAAAATCTAACGAGAATTACTGAAATCATAGCAACGTAAAATTTTGCAGTTCTAAAGGAGTACGTGCAACCTTTTCTAAGAATATCATGCGAATTTTTCCGTGCTCCAGATATGTTAAGGCTATCCCTTCTTTTCTTTTTCATGATCTATACGACACAAACGAAACGAGAAAATGCACAATTTCCATAAGTGACTCTATTCATACATATACTAGAGATGCTTATGTTCTTGATTCCCCATGTGTCATATTATTCTATCATCTGTTCATGGGTCTTAAAAATATGTAAGTATGTAAAGTTTATTTCATGATATTAATCAGGGGCATAATGATATTATGACGTACCGAGAGATTTTATTAACGTATTTCATATGTATTTCATGCATTTATACATGCACATTGACCCATGACCAGATGGCATTATTTACGCGTATATATATGTATATGGGATATGGGAAAGGTTATGGCATTATATACGCACCACCACCTGATCGACTGGTATGCATTGATGATTTTGCCCGCAGTGGCCGAGATGATTTGATGGGATGCCCTCAGAGGCCTGATGATGTTATGAAACATGTACCTATGCACGACATGACATTCATACGCATATGCATGACAGTATAATTATTTCATGAATTACAGATTTTTCCAGATTTACAGGTTGAGTCATTTACTCTATATTTCTTCCATGTCTGTTATATACTTATTTATGTGCCTTACATACTCAGTACATTATTCGTACCGACGTTCGTTTTGCCTTGGGACGCTGCGTTTCATGCCCGCAGGTCCCGATAGACAGGTCAAGAGCCCTCCAAGTAGGCTATCAACTCAGCGGAAGATGTTGGTGCGCTCCATTAGCTTCGGAGTTGTTTGTTTGGTTAGTATGATTTAGACGTGTATTGTTTGGTATGGCGGGACTCTATCCCAACCTTTATGAAAATTATGTATTCTTAGAGGCTTGTAGACATATGTCATGTACGTAAAAGATTGTATGGACTTGTCGGCCTATGTTCAGTATATGAGTAGTTATTTTTGTCTTATAGGCCCGTATGTCTTATGTATAAGTTGGTATTACATGTTGTATTCTACTTATCTCACGGCAGCCTTCCGGCTCAGTTATCTATTATAGTATGAAATGAAAAGATAGGTTATGTTGGTACTCGGTTGAGTAAGGTACCGGGTGCCCGTCGCGGCCCATCGTTTTGGGTCGTGACAAAGTGGTATCAGAGCATTTCTATCCTAGGGAGTCTACAAGCCCTGTCTAGTAGAGTCTTGTTTATGGGTGTGTCGTGCACCACACTTTTAAGCAAGAGGCTACAGGGCATTTAGGATTGTCATTCTTTTTTCTTACTCTAGATCGTGTGGTAGAGCTCACTTATAAGAATTCAAATACCAAACTTCTATTTTATTCGTAATAAGACGATGCCTACATTTAGAAAGACGATCGATAAGAGATATAGCTATGGAAGTGTTGAGTTAGAGGAACCCGATTTTGCATCTTGCTTATGATGAGTAAATGTGAGGTATTCAGTAGATCATGCGTGTACTAAAAGGTGTACGGTTCTTGATAAGGAGCTTTTAGGAAAGAATACTTATCCACTCTTACGGTAAAAAGGAATAACGGAATCGAAAGTTAGACACAAGTTGTAGCAAGTAAAAGAAGCAAGGTGAAGAAGGGTACGAAGTACCCAGTTAATAAAGATTATCATTATTTACCATTCAGGAAGGGAGATATAAACATTTTGAATTACTTTCAACAGTAATAGATGTACGTACAATCGGCCACACCTATATCAGGCATGCCCTATGGGAGCTAACAGATATGGTTTAAGAGAAGGACAGGATAGCAGGATCCGGCTGGGGTTAGAGTAACCCAAAATGATGAATGGATGGTTTGTGTTAGTTGACATTTCCAAAGGATATTACAAAGGTGCTAATGGATCTCCTTGTGAGATACCTAGATGGTGCAATCTAAAATAATACAACTAGATATGAGTACTACAAAGACGTGCAATGGAATCCTGGAAGGGGTAAATATTACCTTAGTGTGGCTCCCGTCCCTAGTAGAGAAAGAATGTTCGGAAATTCGAAGAACCAATGGATGAAGCAAGGGGAGCTAAAAGCAAAAGAATGTTTTGATCGAATTTTTAGAATAAAGTGATAGATAGAAATATTACCAGGAAAGTACGAAGAGGGATGCTGAAGCATTATGAGTAAGATGTGATACATGAATGGCAACGGTAGAGTGTCACAAAATCTATAGTCAAATGAAGAAAGAGACGAGATGTGATGGGCCTTAAGACAACAAAAAGGTATAGGCCATACAGTCACATCCTCATTTCGAGAAATAAGTTTGCGACTCTAACGTGATTAACAGAAAAAGTTAGACCCCAAAGTAATAGAAATCAGTATGGACCGGTGAACAAGATAAACTAAACATGAATTTGGAACTGAGTGATTTTATAATAGTCAGCATCATGAGAATTTCATATTGTATTTTGGCAATAATAGAATGGACAACAGAAAAAGTTCCATGGTGAATTCAGAGAATGGTCATTCAGGAAGACGCTTCCCTAAAGCAAGCAATATGAGCAAAGTTGAGCTTAAGGGACTGTATGTTCTAGTTACACTAAGTGTCACCATCACGAGTTAGGAATTTTGTTATCCTTGGTACAGAAGAATTACCGCAAAGAGAGTAAGGGTCATTGATGATGTGAAAGGACGCCAAAGATGAAGATGAAAAACATCTATAGGCAGGTCGTCATAGCTCCAAGTCTTAGTACTCCCCTAAAGGGGGGAATATGGAATGATAAAGGAATAATGCGATAAAAAAATGAGAAACGGATGAGATTGCACTTATCCAAATGTTACAGATATGCTATGATTCCAGAACGTTATGTAAGCACGACGTATAAAAAAAGGAAGTAAGGGTTCCTGCCCGGGATGTTATTGATAGATAAGGCGCCAGTACGTGAGGTAAGTTAAGAGAAGGAAATAACCCAAGAAAGATTACGCGGAATATGGATATGAGAATGGGCCGACGAGTAGTTAGTTGATTCAGGAAGAGCCTAGTCATGACTAGACAAGAAGTTACAGACAAATCAGAAGATCATGCAAGATAAATGTAGTAAACCCCAACATGGAAAATTCAGCCTCGCAGTAATGTTATAATACTTGAGATATATTCAAATAGGAATCGGGAAAGTTAAAGGTACCGTATGAGTGTTACGGGGATAAAAGAAAGTGCCATTGGGAAGGCAGTCAAAATATCAGTTCAGAAGCAACCCTACAAGCACAAGGGCACGAAGGTAAGCAACTACGGATGAGTATAGGCAAGGAAGGACATCAAAAGGTCCGTAATAAGCTCACAACTTTACGAGAGTCAGAGGTTCTCCCTAAGTACTACAACGAAATACTAGCTAAGGAAATAAGGAAGAAGGCTTCAACCTAAGCACAGTGACCTATAGAGGAAACGGTCGTGTATCAACAATCTCACAAAAATATTATAAGCACTCCAAAGGAAAGTAGCACCTACCGTGGCTAAGGAACGGGGAGTAAAATTAAAATTAATATTCGAGATCATATAAGTTGCACGAAAACTGCGGCATGCGTGGTAACTAAGATTAGCTAAGTATGCACGCAACAAGGGGGCAGAAAGACAAGGAAAAGTGATAGCTTATGCTAAAGAAAGCTAATAAGGAATGAAAGGAATTATTCGATCAATGATCCCGAGTTAGTTACGTTATGAACGCACTTAAAAGTTCGGAGTATAACCATGCAGCATATATGTTGACAATCATACAGTCGTAGAAGAAGGATTGAATTGTTAGGAGATTGTATCCTGAATATACCATAGCGCCCATGAAGGGCTAAATTAATACCATGAGCCGCAGATCGGAAGATAACTTAAGCCTACATAAAGGCTGATCAGAAGGAAGAGGAAACTAAAGAGTTACATCAACGAAGCAAATCAGGTGTCTGATTATTTGACCCAGAAAATTATAGAAATCGTGATTGAGAATATTACAGAATTACTCTTAATATCAAAGGTACAAGGGAGATAGTGCAACAACCATATTCTATAACGGCCCTACTATAAAGCCAGTTAGAAGAAGTACCAGCCTCATAAGAAGTCAGTATGAAGCTCCCACGGAATTGTGTATGCCCAGAGGTGCAAGTATTATAATAGAGCTTTAAGTTGTGAACGTGAATTATACCTATATGGAAGGGAGGTCATGGAAGAGATAAAAGATAAGGTGCAAGATTTTAAGGTAAGAAAGGGATAGGGGAACAACATACAAGATACTCAAATGCAGAAGGTTGTGAATAGTCCATACTGCGGATAAAAGGCTAGAAGCGGGGGATTCAGTACCCAGGAATGATAGCAGCGTCGTCAGTGGCATACTTCCCAACCTATGGTTTCTAAGTACCGAAAGGTCTAATTAGAGAGTAAAAGAAGATTTAGAGACGATGCGATGTCTCGCTTGATGTCCCAGAAAAGCATAAGGAAATCGGTTGCAAGCTGAAGTATGGTAAAGCGACAGGTTTTAGGATGATAGGAGTAAGAATAATAAAGGGCAAGTGAGGAGGTGACAAGAAATGTGTAAGCCCTCGGAATTAACCCAGGTTCGGGGCGAGGGAGCTGATGGTTTCTCTAAGTTATAGAAAGTTCAGTGTAGCCCGAATGAACTCAAAGGTGTCTAAGACTAATTGCATTTAGAAGAGATGGAATGGTGCTCTAGTAATAAAATGAGGGTGTAATTGTGATATATAAAGGATGATGTGTGGGCCTTCGATTGAGTTATGATTTGAAAAAAAAACGGGGGATTTCATGAGTTGTACGGGATTAGAATAGCCCCCCTAGGATAACTCACCATTGGGCTGCTATGAAATACGGTCATGGAAGCAGGGTATCGCCCCCAGGTGGATCATTCTAGTCATTTCAGATGTTCCTCGATGAGACGTGAGCCCTGGCCGCAGTGTTACATAAGAGGTCAAGTTATCAATATTAAGGTGAATCAACAACGGATGAATACAAGTTACAAAGTATGAGATAAGATTAGACCATCATTCTTAAGATGAACAGTAATGAAGAAGCATTAAAGGACTTAGATGTATACATATATGATAAGGGGCAAGAGAGTAACTTGGAGTTTGGTAGCAGACCTCAGTAACGATAAATCGAAGTAAGAGTTATGGCACAGTATGACCTACCTAGATGCAGTAAAATCATGCGAATGGATAACTGGGTCTATGAAATAAGATATAGCAATATTCGTAAGTTCGACAAACTACCGAGAGAAGAACTTCAGTAATGGCTAAAAATTGGAGGAAAAAGGAAAGAAGAGTCGTATAGGCGTACTTACAAGGTCAGAATCGTACAGGCTGCAAGATAGAAGGTAGCAACAGTTATGAGATTGGGAGGATTCCGACCACACATGGTATGAGAAAGAGGCCTAAAGGGGGGAATGCCTTGGCCATTGGATTTATTCAAAGAACAGTTGCCTAAATGGAAGGGAGAATATTAAAGTATTTACAAGAACTATGGGTTATGAGAATGATAAGTGCATCAGTCAACATTCGAGGATGAATGTTCCCAAGGGGGGAATGATGTCACTCCCTGCAACGTCGATATTACGTCCTGCAGCATTACATTATGATGATGTTACGCTTCACACTATTATATTACGACGATGTTACATCCAGTAGTATTATACGTGAAATTGTTGTAAGATAATTGACCTCAGTTGAAGGACAAGATTATTTAGAGATTATAAGCACTATGTTATTTCAAACAAGTGATAAGTAAATTCGTAAAGGTGAGAGGGTAAGCAAATCGAAGAAAATAAATTTTCGTCATAGTTCGGCATTTTGGGATAAAATACGGCTCGAGCTAAAATACCCGGTATTTTGGACTAGTGCCATACAAGGTACCACATGATCACGATGGTATGATGTATAAAGTGTGTTAAAATGAGTAGTATTTTAAGTAATTTAAGATAATTCTTAATTATGCGAGTAATTGGTTAATTATTGGGTAATGTGATATTACCCACTTAATTAAAGAATTATTTGGATAATGATGGAAATGACCAACGTGGCAGTAAGCCACTCTTTAACCAAATGACCCTTGAACAATTTTAAATAGGTGGCTACCTAATCTACTAAGTACAAGACATTTCAATTCTAGGAATTTCCATACAAAATAATACTACAATCAGAAAGGGGGACGTTGGCCATTCTTATAACCTTTCAACAAATTTCATTCTCAAAAATAGTTCAAATCAGATTCTAAACCTTACACTAGCAACGTTATTCTTCAAATTCTTACACAAAAATCCAACAAGAATTATTGAAATCATAGCAACGTAAAATTGTGTGATTCTAAAGGAGTACAGTACAACCTTTTCCAAGAATATCAAACGGATTTCCCTACTCCAGGTATGTTAAGGCTATCCCTTCTTTTCTTTTGGCATGATCTATATGACACAAACGAAACGAGCAAATGCACAATTTCCATAAATGACTCTATTCATACAAATACTAGAGATGCTTATGTTCTTTATTCCCCATGTGTTATATTATTCTATTATCTTTTCATGGGTCTCAAAAATACGGAAGTTGGTAAATTTATTTCATGATATTAATCAGAGGCATAATGATCTTATGACGTACCGAGAGATTTTATTAACGTATTTCATATGCATTTCATGCATTTATACAAGCACATTGACCCATGACCAGATGGCGTTATTTACGCGTATATATATGTATATATATGTAATATGGGATATGGGAAAGGTTATGGCGTTATATACGCACCACCACCTGATCAGCTGGTATACGTTGATGATTTTGCCCGCAGTGGCTGAGATGATATGATGGGATGCCGTCAGAGGCCTAATGATGTTATGAAACATGTACCTATGCACGATATGGCATTCATACGCATGCAGTAAACCTCAACATGGAATTCAAAAATACGTAAGTTAGTTGATTCAGGAAGAGCCTAGTCATGTCTAGACAAGAAGTTACAGACAAATCAGAAGATCATGCAAGATAAATGTAGTAAACCCCAACATGGAAAATTCAGCCTCGCAGTAATGTTATAATACTTGAGATATATTCAAATAGGAGTCGGGATAGTTAAAGGTACCGTATGAGTGTTACGGGGATAAAAGAAAGTGCCACTGGGAAGACAGTCAAAATATTAGTTCAGAAGCAATCCTACAAGCACAAGGGCACGGAGGTAAGCAACTACGGATGATTATAGGCAAGGAAGGACATCAAAAGGTTCGTAATAAGCTCACAACTTTACGAGAGTCAGAGGTTCTCCCTAAGTACTACAATGAAAGACTAGCTAAGAAAATAAGGAAGAAGGCTTCAACCTAAGCACAGTGACCTAAAGAGGAAACGATTGTGTATCAACAGTCTCACAACAATATTGTAAGCACTCCAAAGGAAAGTAGCACCTACCGTGGCTAAGGAACGGGGAGTAAAATTAAAGTAATATTCGAGGTCATATGAGTTGCACGAAAACTGCGGCATGCGTGGGAACTAAGATAAGCTAAGTATGCACACAACAAGGGGATATAAAGACAAGGAAAAGTGATAGCTTATGCTAAAGAAAGCTAAGAAGGAATGAAAGGAATTATTCGATCAATGATCCCGAGTTAGTTACGTTATGAACGCACTTAAAAGTTCGGAGTATAACCATGCAGCATATATGTTGACAATCATACAGTCGTAGAAGAAGGATTGAATTGTTAGGAGATTGTATCCTGAATATTCCATAGCGCCCATGAAGGGCTAAAGTAATACCATGAGCCGCAGATCGGAAGATAGCTTAAGCCTACATAAAGGCTGATCAGAAGGAAGAGGAAACTAAAGAGTTACATCAACGAAGCAAATCAGGTGTCTGATTATTTGACCCAGAAAATTATAGAAATCGTGATTGAGAATATTACAGAATTACTCTTAAAATCAAAGGTACAAGGGAGATAGTGCAACAACCATATTCTATAACGACCCTACTATAAAGCCAGTTAGAAGAAGTACCAGCCTCATAAGAAGTCAGTATGAAACTCCCACGGAATTGTGTATGCCCAGAGGTGCAAGTATTTGTGACGACCCAAAGGGTCATCACCTGTTTCTAATTGAATTCTGTATCTCTGAGGCCTTGAAAACCTCATTTAGAGTCGGCTCGATTTGCATGCGCAGTCCGGGCGCGTTGCCGAAAAGCTTAAATATGAAATTTTGTGAAAAATGCTAAGTTTTGATGTTAAAATGAATTAATTCGACTTTGGTCAATATTTTGGGTAAACGGATCCGGAACCGTTATTTGACGGCCCCGGAGGGTCCGTAGGAAAATATGGGACTTTGGCGTATGCCCGGAATCAAATTCCGAGGTCCCAAGCCCGAGAAATGAATTTTTTAGTAAAATTGTTTTCTGAAATTGTTTAAGGAAATTTGAAGTGAAAATTGATTAGAACGTGTTGGTATCGGGCCCGTATTTTAGTTCCGGCACCCGGTACAGGTCTTATACATGGTTTAAGTCATTCCTGTCAAATTTGGTTGAAAACGGACGTCGTTTGACGTGATTCGGACCTAAATTGAAAAATTTGATGTTTTATGAAGTTTGAAAGAATTCTTGGACTTTGAGGTTTAATTCGATGTTTATGATGTTATTTTGGCGATTTGATCGCGCGAATAAGTTCGTATAATGTTTTTGAGGTTGTGTGTATATTTGGTTTGGAGCCCCGAGGGCTCGGGTGAGTTTTGGATAGGCCACGGGTTGCATTTTTGAACTTAAAAGTTAGCTGGTATGATCTGACCTGTAGGCTTCGCATTTGCGAAGCTTGGCTCGCAAATGCGAAGGATACCTCGCAAATACAAGACAGCCCAGACCCGATCCTTCATCGCAAATGCGATAATTTACTTCGCAAATGCGAAGGTGCCCATGATGGCCAAGGATCGCAAATGCGATCAGTATGTCGCAAATGCGACCAAGGTCTCGCAAATGCGAAGGTCTGGAAATTTTGAAGCGTTCGCAAATGCGAACAATGCTTCACAATTCCCATTTCTGCAGAGGTCGGGGTTCGCAATTGCGAACCCCTGTTCGCATTTCCCATATCAGAGACCTGCAATTTTACACTTAAAGATTTTGAACCCCATTTTTCATATTTTCTCAAACCCAAACACACTTAGGCGATTTTTCAAGCACAAGTCTTCTTCCAAATCAATTGTAAGTTAGTTTTTACTCATTTCTTTCAATCATTACCATCTTTTAACATGATTTCAACCTAAAATCAAAGATTTTCATGGGGGAAATTGGGTGATTTGGGTAGAACCTAGGTTTTTCAAAAATTGGGGATTTGGACCTCAAATTGAGGTCCGATTTCAAAGCAAATTACATATTTGGGTTCGTGAGGGAACGGGTAATTAGGTTTTGGTTCGAACCTCGGGTTTTGACCACGTGGGCCCGGGGGCGATTTTTGACTTTTTTGGGTAAAACTTCGGAAAACTCATTTTGATGCATTGGGGTTGATTTATTTAGCGTTTATTGATGTAATTAAGTAATTTGTGATTAGATACGAGCTAATTGGCGGTGGAATCAAGGGGTAAAGCTATAATTGAGACTTGAGTTGTGTTCAAGGCATCGAGGTAAGTGTTTGGTATAACCTTAGCTTGAGGGACTAGGAGTTGAGTCCTATTTGCTATGTGATACGAGTCGTGTACGACGTATAGGCATGGTGACGAGTATCTATGCGTTGGTGTCTAGCATGACCGTGAGTCCTTATATTGCGAATATCTTGATTTCATTGTATTCTTCATGCTTTGGTGATGATTTCTAGTTGTTGTAAAAAGTTTGTGGAAGGAATTGAGACCTTTGAACATCATAGAGCATTGGCTCGAGTTATATTATGAATTGTGAAAGTATGAGATGATTGAACCCTTTGGAGCATTGGCTCAAGTGGTAAAGTGAGTTATGAAATAAAAGTGAAAGCAAAAGAAAGAGAGTTATTAAATTGTTCCCTTGCCGGGATATTGTTGCTTGGTGAATTATCTCCCTTGCCGGGATGTTGAGATTGTTAATGTTGTACCCTTGCCGGGATTTAATTGGTTAATTGTGTTCCCTTTCCAGGATTTCTATTATTATTTTGTTTATTCCCTTGCCCCTTGTGTGTGATTGTTGTTTGGGTGAGGAAGTGTGTTAAAGCACGAAGGGTGATGACGTGCATTGTTTGTTATTGTGAGGAAAGAGTGTAAAGCACGAAGGGTGATGCCGTGCCGCACGATGTATCATTCCGTGCCGATTCTATTGATTATATGTGAGGAAAGAGAGTAAAAGCACGAAGGGTGATGCCGTGCACATTTTATCATATAATTGCTTTGGTGAGGAAAGGAGTAAAAGCACGAAGCGTGATGCCGTGCACGTTTTTATTATATCATTGCTTGGTGAGGACAAGAGTAAAAGCACGAAGGGTGATGCCGTGCATCTATTGATTTCTGATTCTTTATTGATTTCTGAGTTATGTTGCTTCTTTCGTTACTTGAAAACTTTTATTCGGAGTTGTTATCTTTCCCCACAGCATGCTCCCCCTCCCATATTGGTTGGTTATCCATGTATCTCTGTTCCGCTGTATATATATAACTGCACAGGTTTATGTGGTAGTCTGGTCTAGCCTCGTCACTACTTCGCCGAGGTTAGGCTAGGCACTTACCAGCACATGGGGTCGGTTGTGTTGATACTACACTCTGCACTATGTGCAGATCCCGGAGTAGCATTTGGTCATCAGCAGTAGATTGGCAGCTATCCTTCAGTCCGAGACTCTGAGGTAGCCCTGCTGGCGTTCGCAAGCCCGGCGTCTCTTCTATCAGTTTTTATGTTCTGTTGTCATTTGTACTCGAGACAGACTATGTTCTTTTCTTTCAAACACTTATTTGTAGTAATCCTAGACAGTCCGTGGATGTTGTGACACCAGGTTCTGGTTATAGGCATCTGTTGGTCTTCAGGATAATTTGGTTTTATATTTTGTTTAAGACTTCCGCTAAATTTCATATTCCGCTGTTATTTAATTGTTTATTCCCGGTTAATTTAATTGGTTAAAAAGGAATTAAAAACAAAAAGAGTTAATGATTTCTAAGATCGTGGCTTGCCTAGCTTCTACGAGTAGGCGCCATCACGACTCCCGAGGGTGGAAAATCCGGGTCGTGACAGATCAAGACCCACATCCATATTACTACAGCTAGCCGACCAAACGGTAAAAAGAGGCCATCGGTATACTTGATGATGTACTGGTGCAGGTTGGAAATTTTGTGTTTCCGGTAGATTTGTCATTCTGGATTGTCGGGTTGACGTGGAGATTCCCATAATTTTGGGAAGGACATTCTTGGCCACTAGGAGAGCTCTAATTTATTGTGAAACTGGGGAGCTAAAGGTGAGACTGAACAATGAAGAGATACCGTTCAATGTGCAGAAGCCTATGCGGCGACCAAATGAATTTGCTAACTACTCTCTGATAGAAGCTGTGGATGTGATTTTGGAGGAGAAAGATGAGGCTCTGAACGCAAAAGGCCCTCTAGCAGCCTACCTGATGAACTTAGAAGAGGTAGATGGCGAGGACTTGGTGCAATGGGTTTTACCCCTTGAAGGCCAAGGGTACTGGAAGAGAGAGTTCGAATTCCAGCCTTTATACTTAGAAGAAAGAAAGACCCCTCCAGCTAAGCCATCAATTGAAGAGCCACCACAGTTGGAGCTAAACCGTTATCGTCTCACCTAATGAATGCTTTTTTATGGCCGAACTCGACTTTACCTATTATTATCTCATCTGGTTTGTTAGATGTGCAGGCAGAATAGCTTTTGCAGGTTCTGGAGGTGTGCAAAACTGCAATCGGTTGGAGCATTGCAGACATAAAGGGTATCAACCCAACTTTTTGTACGCATAAGATTCTACTGGAAGATGGGCACAAACCTTTCAGAGAACATCAAAGAAGAATGAACCCCAACATGAATGAAGTGGTGAAGAAAGAAGTAATCAAGTGGTTAGATGCGGGAATCATCTTCCCCATCTCTGACGGCATCTGGGTCAGCCCAGTTCAGTGTGTGCCAAAGAAGGGTGCAATGACTGTAGTGCAAAATGAGAACAATAAGTTGATCTCAACAAGAACAGTTACAGGATGGCGAATCTGTATGGATTACAGAAGGTTGAACAAGGACACCCGAAAAGACTGTTTCCCACTGCCATTCATTGATCAGATGCTAGATAGATTGGTAGGGAGGTCCCACTTTTTCTTTTTGGATGGATACTCGGGGTATAATCAGACATCTATTTCCCTAGAGGATAGAGAGAAAACGTCATTCACCTGTCCATATGGCATCTATGCCTTTCAGAGAATACCGTTTGGCCTATGTAACGCACCCGCCACATTCAGAAGGTGTATGATGGCCATTTTCACAGATATGGTAGAGGAAATACTGGAGTTTTCATGGATGACTTCTTAGTTGTGGGGAACTCATTCGATGATTGCCTTATGAACTTGAAAAGAGTATTGAAGAGGTGTATGGAGACTAATCTGGTAATGAACTGGGAAAAGTGCCATTTGATGGTACAGGAGTTGGGACACCTAGTTTCGAGTAAGGGCATTGAGGTGGACCGTGCTAAGTTGATGTAATTGAGAAGTTACCTCCACCCACTTCGGTCAAGGCCATAAAAAGTTTCCTTAGTCACGCCGGCCTCTACATGCGGTTTATAAAAGATTTTTCTAGGATTGCTAACCCTTTATGTAAATTTCTTGAAAAATATCACCCCTTTGTGTTTTCTAATGACTGCAGGGTAGCTTTTGATGAATTGAAGAAGAGGCTGGTGTCTACACCTATCATAGTTGCACCCGACTGGGAGCAACCATTTGAGCTGATGCGCGATGCAAGCGATTATACTGTGGGAGCACTGTTGAGAAGCGAAAGGAGAAGGTCATGCACCCAATATACTATGCAAGTAGAACCTTGAATGGTGCACAACTAAATTACACAGTGACCGAGAAGGAGATGCTAGCTGTGGTGTTCGCATTTGACAAATTCAAGTCAAACCTGATAGGCTCTAAGGTAATTGTTTATACTGACCATACTGCTCTCAGGTACCTAATTGAGAAGAAGGAGTCAATGCCGCGCCTAATTCGATGGGTGCTACTACTGCAAAAATTTGACTAGGAAATCCGTTACCGAAAGGGAACAGAGAACCAAGTTGCTGATCACTTGTGTAGGCTGGAAGGAGCAGAGAAGAAGGTTGAGGTGGAAGAGATTGTGGAGACTTTCCCGGATGAACAACTGTTGGCCACGAGCCTTGAGGTAGCGTATGGTATGCAGACATTGCAAACCACCCGGCGAACGGTATTATCCCCTATGACCTTTCCTCTGTCCAAAAGAAAACGTTCTTTCGTGACTGTCGTATGTATTATTGGGATGAGCCTTATCTGTTCACGATTTGTGTTGACAACATGATCCGAAGATGTATCCCCGAGATAGACCAATCTCTTATTTTACAGGCTTGTCACGCATCCCCATATAGTGGCCATTTTGAGGGAGTAAGGACAGCTGCGGAAGTGTTGGATTTGGGCTTCTATTAGTCGACATTTTTCAAAGGTGCACACTTCTGGGTGAAGGGTTGGGAAGAATGCCAACAAATCGGGAATATTTCCTGCCTCCATGAGATGCCCAAGAACCCAATTCAGGAGGTGGAATTGTTTGATGTATGGGGAAACGATTTCATGGGGCCTTTTGTCAGCTCATATGATAACAAGTACATACTCGTAGCTATGGACTATGTGTGAAAATGCGTGGAGGCTATAGCGCTCCCTACAAATGATGCAAAGGGGGTCATTGGTTTTTTGAGAAAGAATATATTCATCCGGTTTGGCACTCTAAGGGAAATAATCAGTGATGGAGGCACTCACTTCTGCAATCGAGCCTTCACAAAGTTGTTAGAAAAATATGGTGTGTGCCATAAGTTTGCCACCCCATATCGCCCACAAACGAGTGGGCAAGTGAATGTTTTGAACAGAGAGATAAAGAGCATTTTGACAAAGACCGTGAATGCTACAAGAACGGATTGGGCGAGAAAGTTAGATGATGTAATCTGGGCATATCGTATCGCATTCAAAACTCTGATTGGCATGTCGCCATATAAATTGGTGTTTGGAAAGGCATGTCACTTACCCATGGAATTTGAGCATAGAGCTTTGTGGGCATTGAGGTAGCTGAATCTCAATATAGAAGTTGTGGGTACAAGTAGAGTCACAGAGTTGTACGAGCTTGATGTGTTTCGCTACAATGCTTTGGAGAGCACAAGACTATACAAGGGGAGAATAAAGATGATGCATGAAAAAAATATTCTTGAGTGGAGTTTTAATCCTGGAGATATGGTATTGCTATACAATTTGATATTGAAGTTGTTTTAGGGCAAGATGAAGTCAAGACGGCAGGACCATTTCGTGTGGTAGAGATGCATTCAACTTGAGTCGTCAAGATTACATCAGAAGTTGGTTCCTGCAATTTCAAAGTTAATGGGTAATGACTAAAAAATTATAAAGGCATGGTTGAGGATGATAAAGTGATCTTGACCTTGTACTAGAAAGATCCTTGATAATAGCCGAGTCATGCAGCGACGTTAAATCAAGCGCTTGATGGGAGGCAACCTAATTTTTATGTTTTTCTTTATTTTTTGTGTTTGATTTTGAATTGTGGAAGTATTGACATGTTTATGAATGTTGCAGGAATGAGATTATGCGAAATGGAATGACTCAGGGTGAAGAAATCATGACAAAAGGTCAAAAGTGGCTAAATTTGAAAAGTTAAAAAAATGGCTAGCACTGGGCTCGTCTAAATCTGTGCCTCGCAAGAAGGCAAATGCGACCGAAGCCCGCCAAATGAGCAGAAATAGTAAAGTGGGGGCATGGTGCACACCACTTCGCGAATTTATTTTTGTTCTTATTTTTTTATGTTTTTATTTTCTTATATTTGTCACGCCCCGAACCTGGGCCTGGGCGTAACACGACACCCGGTGCCTGACTACATGCGACCGAGCGAACCAATTGGCTAGCTGAATCAACATGTGATGTCATAACATACTAAATGCGGAAGATAAACTAACACATTCTGGTATATGAAATTCTGGATGATATAAATCAAAGTGCGGAACTAATACAATTCTGAAACATATTTGTAGCCAAAGCTTAATATGAAAAGCCTGCGTCTCTGTCTAACTATTACTCTAGTCTATGAAGCCTCTAATGAAGTACTGAAAACACTGACTATCTGATAATACTGAAGACTGTAAGGTAATGATAATGCCTTGAAAGAATTGGGGATCACCAAATAGCTAGTACGAGAATCCTAGCGCTCTGAATAGTCAACCTGTAAATCATTACCTGCATCGCGAGATGCAATCTCGTGCAAAAGGGACGTCAGTACATTTGAATTGCACTAGTATGTAAAGTAACTAAAAGAAAGAATTATAAATGCCGAAACTAAAACTAAGCTGATAAATAAGAATTGATAATTGATAACTGAAATGATAACTATTCAAACTGAAATGATAACTGATAACTGATAATTGAACTGATAACCGGTAACTGAAATGATAACTGATAACTGAAACGATAAGTAATAATTGAACTGAACAAAGGAACTAAGGATATGAATACTCCCTCTTCTGAATGATGAACAACATGTTTATCTGAATAAGCTACGACCTCGAGCCCAATATATAAGTGCATCAGCTACGGCCTCAGGCCCAAGTATACGTATACATAACTACGGCCTCAGGCACAACAATGAATAACGCATAAACTACGGCCTCAGGCCCAAACATGCATAAAGCATAAACTACGGCCTCAAGACCAAGTATGCATAAAGCATATAAACTACGGCCTCAGGCCCAAATACAGGTGTTCAACATTCAAGAACTGAGAATCATACTGAAATACATGATACTGAAATACTGAACCATATTGAGTTACATGATACTTGAATGCTGAATAGAGCTAGACTGAGACATGTATTCATGAACTGATTATGAAAATTGAAACTTCAACTGTTTATGACATGTTGAGTAATCTAGGCTGAGACTCATGGGCATCAAACCCAAGTCTATATTGATTACACACTGATTTCACAATGTTTGGAATGAAAGTCATGAATGAGTTACGAAGCTAGAGAATAGAAGTTATACAACTATTCAAGGAACTATGCTCAACTATATTTTTGAGGCAATTGGTAACGTGGTAAAAGAAACATAGTATAGGGAGAATCATTAACATTCCCAAACATAGAGAGTTAGCCTCACATACCTTTTGTAAGGCCCCGAAAATTTTCGCTAAGTAATTTAGATTTCGTGGTGTCACGTAGGCTCATTATAATATTTTTATGTGCTATTAACATGGTGTACATCCATTGGATTTGGTAGATATGTGTATAAGTCTTATGGTAAGTAATTTGAGGTCCAAGGAAAGGCCTAAGTCTAAGAAAAATTGGAAAAGTCCATAATAGGCTAAAATTTCCAACGATCTTGCACTAGTCCATACTTTGAACGAGCATATCTAAATATCTATAAGGTTTTAGGTGGTGCATAACCTATCAAAGGGAAGGTCTTCGAGTCTAGTTTCCAACGCTTCAAACCGTTCGTCATTTGGACATTCCTACACAAGGTTATGACCAAATTATCAAAGGCTGGAAAAAATGCGATCCTGTGTCAGATCTGCGATCTCAATGTCCCTTATGCGGTCCGCTTTTTTGATCTGCGGTCGCAAATCAGGTCGCAAATTTGACCAGTGTAGCCCAGTTTTGGACGCCGATTTTGTGGTGCATTATGCGGCCAGCATTCGCGTTCTGCGGTCCATTCTGCTATAGCAGACTTGACATCGGAGGGTTAATTTTCTAATTTTTATAACCCGACCCCATTTTAATATATAGGCTTTAGAGTTCATTTTGGGGTCATTTTCTACTGATTTTAGAGAGAGGTGAGAGCATTTTAGAGAGAGAAGGAGGAACCCAACATATAATCATCCAAACTTGCATCAATCTTCAAGAATCAAAGATCCCAATCACAAGTTCTTCATCTAAGAGGTAAGATTCTATACCCTAGGTTTTAATTTCGAGTTTGGAGTATAAGATAGGTTATTAAGGTATGATTCTTTGGTGTATTAATATTGTATATACATGCATGTACAACTTAGGTTTATGGGAAGATTGCTTAACATAAATAAGTAAGGATTGGGTTAGGGAATGAAGAAAATTTTGGAAAGGGGATTTGAAATCAAGATGCTCAACTAGTATTTGATAAAATGCTCAAATGAGCTAGAATTATGAATATCTTCCTAATTTGTGTTCAAATTTGCTATGTCCCAAAATAGATTGAAGTTGCTAGAATTTCTGGAATATCGTAGTAATTAAAGGAAAGCTCAAGAAAGGTATGTATGGCTAACTTTAACTCTTGTAGAATCCCCTTGTTGTGACGAGCATACGGTATGTGTACCTTGTATGAAAATATGTGAATTGATTGCCTTAGTTGATTTCCCTACCACCAAGTTATATGTGATTGTGCGAAGTGATTTGATGTGCCTATCTTGTTATGTGCAAAGTATGTAAAAGCTTGAGGATGTCGACATGGAAGTATGTGTTTACTTATGTGAACTACTTGTGAATTCTTATGATTAATGAGCCTTGAACGTTGTTGGTTAAGTCTTCCGATATGGTGGTGCAAGTGAATGGCAATAAACCAAATGTGGGTATGTGAATGTGTTTGTGTGGTAAGAGCTGTGTAACAAATGATGGAAAGAAGTTGTAATCGATGCAATTAAAACAAATGTGGTAACATTATATGTGGCTGGTTGTGGGAAACTACCGTTGTGATCTAAATTGTCTATTGGGCTATTGAATAAGAAGGAAATGGCATTGAGGTTAAAGAAATCCCTTGTGTATCGTGCTGCTATTCCTTGAGATTTGTCGCTATTGTTATTGGGATTTGATGTTGTTGACCTTGACATTTGTCGTTGTTATCCTTGTTTATGTAAATTGTTATTGTTGTGGTATTGTTGTTGTTGTCCTTGTGAATTATTGTTGTTTTTGTGTTGCTTGTGAGTTGTGATTTCTCGGTGGGATCGGGTTGCGCGCCGCAACACAAAGTAATAAGGTGTGGGTTGTAGTGATAAGGGTGGCCGAGGTAATAAGGGTGGCCGAGGTAATAAGGGTGGAAAGTGATCGAAATCACTATTGAAATGAAAATATGAACAAATTGTAAAATTATTGATATGGAAATTTGGAAGGGGAAGCAGGAGAGATTATATACTTGTTTGGCTTGATTGTTCCCTCTTTGTGGATTTGATTGTTGTTTCTATTACTGTTACATACCTATTTATAAATTGTGAAATCATTGATGTGATAATGTTGAAGGGAAAAAGGAGAGATTGTTAAACTTGTTTGGCTTTGATTGTTTCTTTCACGTGCATTTGATCGTTGATTCTATTAATATATGTTACTTGTGTGTTATTTGATTCTACCCGGGGTGAAGTTTGTTCATACATACCAGTACAATTCAAATGTACTGACGTCCCTTTTGCCGGGGGCGCTACATTCGTGTTATGATTGTAGGTGCAGGTACTTCAATCCATTGACAGTAGCACCTTATCCACTTTCCGTCAGCTGTATTGGTGAGCCCCTTTCCTCTCGGGGCCCTGCGTCGCTCAAGCCACTTTTCTTCCCGGAGTCTTATTTTGGTATTTGTGTAAGGTATAGCCGGAGCCTTGTTGCCGGCATTTCCATATTATTCTTTAGTTGTAGTTAGAGGCTCCATAGACAGGTTGTGGGTAGTGTCGGGCATGGGAATTTAAAATAGAAATATTGATGTTTGGCAATGATGTATAAAACTTCTAATGCCTTTAATATTGCGAATGAAGTTGCTAATGAAAATGAAATGGAAATCGTTAATGATATGTTTATAGAATTTGATTAATGGAGCCCGTCTCCTAGTTATTCATGAGTTAGATTGGGTAGAATGAGATCTAACAGGCTTGCTCGGTCGGGTTTACTCGGTTGAGCGCCGGTCACGCTCCTCGAATTTTGGGGCATGATAAACTTGGTATCAGAGCCTAAGGTTTTAAAGTGTCCTAGGATGTCTCGGAGACGTGTCTAGTAGAGTCCTTCTTATCGGTGTGTTGTCGACCACATCTATAAGTTGGAGGCTATTCAGACATTTAAAATTTCACCCTTCTTTTATACTCCAATCGTGCAATAGAGCTCAAGTTAGGGAGCTAATTTCCTCTCTAAGTCTTATTCTCAAGATTGGTAACCTTGATGCCATAATCCGCGAGTCCGAGTGGATTAGGGTTGTAATTATGAGTGGATTGCCCAAGGGCTTGTTAGGAGAATGTATTGAGTTGTGGATGGATTGGTAAAACATATCGCTAAGAGGGGAGTGTCCTTGTCCCTATTGATGTCTCTGCACCATCAGATCATGTGGTATATCATCATGTTACCTACGTACGTTAGAGAGGTGGAGTCGAGGGGTATCGATTAAGCTATTGCCCTATCAACCTAACATCGTTAAGTGAGTCAAATGAAAATTTCTACTCAATGTGTATGTACATCCCTATTGAAGAGTTCTCATAAACGTGGTCTTAGCAAGGTGTTGAATAACAAAACANTTATTGATGTGGAAATGTGGAAGGGGAAGCAGGAGAGATTGTACTTGTTTGGCTTGATTGTTCCCTCTTTGTGGATTTGATTGTTGTTTCTATTACTGTTACATACCTATTTATAAATTGTGAAATCATTGATGTGATAATGTTGAAGGGAAAAAGGAGAGATTGTTAAACTTGTTTGGCTTTGATTGTTTCTTTCACGTGCATTTGATCGTTGATTCTATTGATATATGTTACTTGTGTGTTATTTGATTCTACCCGGGGTGAGGTTTGTTCATACATACCAGTACAATTCAAATGTACTGACGTCCCTTTTGCCGGGGGCGCTACATTCGTGTTATGATTGTAGGTGCAGGTACTTCAATCCATTGACAGTAGCACCTTATCCACTTTTCGTCAGCTGTATTGGTGAGCCCCTTTCCTCTCGGGGCCCTGCGTGGCTCAAGTCGCTTTTCTTTCCGGAGTCTTATTTTGGTATTTGTGTAAGGTATAGCCGGAGCCTTGTTGCCGACATTTCCCTATTATTCTTTAGTTGTAGTTAGAGGCTCCATAGACAGGTTGTGGGTAGTGTTGGGCATGGGAATTTTAAATAGAAATGTTGATGTTTGGCAATGATGTATAAAACTTGTAATACCTTTAATATGGCGAATAAAGTTGCTAATGAAAATGAAATGGAACTCGTTAATGATGTGTTTATAAAATTTGATTAATGGAGTCCATCTCTAATTTTATTCATGAGTTAGTTTGGGGTAGAATGAGATCCAACAGGCTTGCTCGGTCGGGTTTACTCGGTTGAGCGCTGGTCGCGCTCCTCGGATTTTGGGGCGTGACACCTTTACTTCGTTCTCTTGAGCGTAATACAACATTCGCCAACCCTTTAAACTTTAATCTATATCAATACAAGTCAAAGGGATTCCATATTAGCAATAATACTCATGTTTTGGTCACTTAGGCATTTTCTTAAACACTTGGTGGCATAAAGCTTCATATCCCTTATTAATTGTATTTCTACACCCAACAAGTCATTCTCTTGCTCCTAGATAAAATGACACCCAAAGTGCGCCCCCGTGCATCTAAAGGCCTGACCGCGCACCTGACCTCGCAAAATGGCTGTTACACTGCCACAAGTGCACAGCCGTACAGGGGGCGCGCACTGGGTGCGCATATAGCGCACTGTTCTCTAAAATGCACATAACTTTTTGCACAAAGATCCGTTTGGGCTCCATAATATAGAGTTGGAGAGCTATTTCAATGTTCTACAACTTTAGTGTTTTATGTTTACCCAAATACTTTACACATTTTAACTAAATACTGCTGCAATACTCACCTTTTGTAAACTTAGTAGATTTTATCGAATCTTGTACATCTCACTCTTCATCTTGATTCTAAAATAACTATTTTCACCCATACTCATCCCGCTAGGACTTCATATGTCTAAAGTATCAGATTAATACCAATTTAACATATCCACACCTAGTACGAATGTATGGGGTGTTACATTATCTTCCCCTTGGGATCATTCATCCTCGAATGTTTGTCCTGATTGTAACTTCTGCTAATTCCGGACCTTAAACGGGTCTGGTGGAAACATGAACTTTCATTAACACTTGCATACTAAACTGAATGAATACATGACTACTAAGCTGTTGAGATAGTGAACTGAATGACTACTGCATTGACTGAATATTGGTCAGCCATGGATACGTGAATACAGAACTAATATAGGTATATGAATATTGACTGGCACGAATATTTTAGTAATCGGAGTACTAAGCTGGCATGATGTCTATGTATTGGACTGACATGAGTAGCTGAGTATTGTACTGACATGAGTATCTGAGTATTGAACTGACATGAGTATCTGAGTACTGAACTAACATGAGTAACTAATTACTAGAAACTTGAATGCTATAGAAGGATATGTGAAATACAGTTTGTACCACCGCAAATTCTAGTGGCAACTCCAACTCATAAGCTAATCGACCGATCCTTCACAAGAATCTATACAGCCCAATATAGCAGGGACTATTAGAAACACCCAGTCATCAACTTGAAACTCTAGGTCTCTATGCCGCACGTTGGAATTGGACTTTTGGCGGCTCAGAGCCATGCTCAAACGCTCTTGAATCAACTTAACTTTCTCCATAGTCTGATAGACAAAATTTGGTACAAACAACTCCTCTTCACCAATTTTTAACCAACCAATTGGCGATCTACACCTTCGCCTATACAGAGTCTCTCACAGTGCTATCTTGATACTAGAATGGTAGGTGTTATTATTAGCAAGGTCAATGAGAGGTATGTGATCATCCCAATTACTTTTAACATCAAGGACATATCCTTAACTGTTTGAGTAATGCGCTCTGCCTGGCCATCTTTCTGAGGATGAAAAACTTGTGCCTAATCCTTTCTGAAAACACTTTTAAAAGTTCATTTTAAACTGAGCACCAGAGTCCCAAATGACGGACAACGGAGTTCCATGCAATCAGATGATTTTCTGAATGTACAACTTGGTATAATCTTCTATTGAATCTGTAAATTTTTGCTGGCATGAAGTGTGCTGACTTGGTAAGTCGATTTACAATCATCCAATCAAATCATGCTTTTAAAATGAGCAAGATAATTCTGTTATAAATTTCGTATTTACCATCTCCACTCAAAATATGTGTATTCAGTGATAAAACACTAGGCTTTCTGCTACTCGACTTTCACTTGTTGACAATTCGGACAATTGGCCACAAAGCCTGCGACGTTCTTTTTCATGTGGCTCAACCAATAAATCTCCTTGGTCATGATGCATATTTGGGGAACCTGGATGGAAAGAATACTTGGAATTATGGGCTTCTAAAATGATCTTCCTGCTTTAAGTCCATCTATGTCTGGAACACACAATCTGTCTTGGTACCTCAAAGTACCATCATCTCCCCCTTATTCAAAAGCCATCGTCTTATACTTGTGAATCTCCTCTTTCAACTGCAACACGTAGGGATCATCAAATTGTTTCTCCTTCTCTTCGGCTACTAAGGGGGAACAAGTCCTATTCTAGACAACAACTACGTCATCTTCGGAGTCCAAAGTCGAACTCCTATCTTGGCTGGTGAACTTCTTTCTCCAGAGTTCTCTTATCTACCTCAATCATGAGATATACTTCCCACACTTGATTATCTTCTTAAGCACTTCCTAAAAACAAGTATAGTATTATTTTGAACTAAGTCTTTGACATGTAGTCTAAATTTTAGAGTCTCGTGCAATGGTACTACCCTCATAACACGTAAATAGGCATGATTTATAGCTTTTCTGTGATCACTTTATCATCAATAACTAAGCTCGGTGATCATTTTGCTCGCTTTGTGTTTCTTACGCATGCTAGACATAATCCCTATGGTAATTATACAATTTCCCCTCATTACCGAACTGATTTTCTTTTTCATATCCCATGCTAACTATTCGAGTATCAAATCTCCAGCTGGAGTTACTGATGGTTTTCACATCACCCCTTAGATCAATGGTCTTATACTTGCAGATTCCTTTTTTTGTTGGGATCCTAATAACTTTCCCTATTTTCTGCAATTCTTTGCACCCTACGTCAATGACGACCCATCTTCGAACTTACATCTTAGAAATCTTTTTTTTACTAGGAAAAACTAAATTATTCACATAACGGAAAGCTAATGTATTCACAGCTATCATACACAATCTTAATAATTTAACTCTGCTTACACTGTCAATCCTGGAGAAACCACATTTCTATAAATCCTAAAGACTATTCTTCTATAGTTTGCTCTCTTATTGCTAGCTGGTTGTTTTTCCCACTATCACTGTACTTAGAATTTAACGTAAATCTTTGGGTTGTAACACACTTTCGGTATTTCAAACTATCATCCACTCACTAGAGTTAACCTGGCTAAGTAAATCAAATTGTACCTCTACTAGCTCTGCTAAAGTGCTAATTCACTGTATCAACTCAAAACTTACTTATTATTCTTTTACTAAACACTTGCTAGAATCACGTTTTCTTGTTCTACCTTGGATAACTAAAGTGACACATAAGGTTATTTCGAACTTCCCGCACCATCCAGTCCTGTCCTACGGTCGCATACTTATCATTTTTTTGGACCATGTACATGGATCGCACTTAGGGAAAGTTCATCTATCTTAAAAAAATTAGAATATTTAACCCCAAACTTTCTATACAACACAAAATCATATCATACTAAAAACATCTGCGGTAATCACTTAGTCACATAACCTAAGGGGAAACTGGCATATCTTTTATCTTAAATCAATAGCTGCTTCTTATAGTAGCTTACTAACGTGGTACTTCTAGTTTTGGTTTGAATAAATATGAAAAACATAAATCATTCCCTGAAATTCACTATTGGCTGCTCTTGCTTCTCATTGCATACATCGTATCTTCTAGTCATTTGCATGAGTTGTACGAAATCACATCTTTGGTAATAACAAACGTTTCTGACTCCTAGGTATTTTACCTTATGCTCTTTTCTGTCAGAAACTATAGTGACCAATGTTAGGGTCTGACATCTGAACTATCATCATCCAACTTGTGGCTCTATTTCCAAAAATTAAATGAAGTTGTTCTAGGAGGTAAAACACATACGAATACACTACCATGTACAAACTTATCCTTCAAAGTATACCATCATCTGACAAATCACTTCCTGCGCCATCCGGTGAGTCTTGGTCTTAATCTAGACTTAAAATATGCGAATGTTTCTCTATAATCACTGTTACTTACATTTTCTTTGAGAACCCATATGCTTCACTGTATACTTACAAGTCACCAGAAATATTGATACACTGAAAATTAGATATTTGGTAAACACATAAGTGAATACTGGCGTACTGAATAACCATAAACTTGCTAACTAAATGACTGTATAGCTGGTAACTGAGGTAAACTGATAACCGTAAGACATGATAACTGCTTTTGCACTTTCTGATAAGGTTATTCTCTAATCTGTACTACTATCCATTGCATCACACTTTTAACATCCTCTCAAGTCTCATATTTACCAACCTGTACTCCATAATTATACCCCAATGAGCAATTGTCCTCTCTAGGAACATAGGTTTCTCTTGCACGTCGCTTGGGCATCCAACACGTTTGGAATTCGATAGGAAGAGAAGGCTGCCTATTGCTCTAAGTATCATGGCGCGATCTAGAGTAGAAAGAAATGAGACAACCCTGGATGTCTTGGTAGTTAACCGTTTATACGAGTGGGCAGCACACACATATAAAGGAAACTCCACTGGACACGACTTCTTAGACTCCCTAGGATACTTGAACCTAGTGCTCTGATACCAAGCTTTGTTACGCCCCGAACCTGGGCCTGGATGTAACACGGCACCCGGTGCCTGACTACATGCGACCGAGAGGAACCAACTGGCTGGCTGAATCAACATGTAATATCATAACGTACTATATGCGGAAGATAAACTAACACATGCTGGCATATGAAAGTTTGGATGATATAAATCAAAGTGCGGAAATACTAATACAATTCCAAAACATATTTGTAGCCAACATAGCTTAATATGAAAAGCCTACGTCTCTGCTTAACTGTCACTCTAGTCAATGAATCCTCTAATGAAGTAGTGAAAACACTGATTGTCTGAAAATACTGAACACTGTAAGGTAATGGTAATGCCCCGAAATAACTGGGGATCACCAAATAGTTGGTACGAGAATCCCAGCGCTCTGAATCGTCAACCTGAAAATCATTACCAGCATCGCGAGATGCAGGCCCCGGACAAAAGGGACATCAGTACATTTGAATTGCACTGGTATGTAAAGCAACTGAAAGAAAGAATTATAAATACTGAAACTGAAACTATATTGATAACTGAGAATTGATAATTGATAACTGAAATGATAACTATTGAAATTGAAACTCAAATGATAACTGATAATGTACAACCGAACTGATAACTGGTAACTAAAATGATAACTGATAACTGAAATGATAACTAATAATTTAATTGAACAAAGGAAGTAAGGATATGAATACTCCCTCTTTTTAATGATGAACAACCTGTTTATCTGAATAAGCTACGGACTCGGGCCCAATATATATGTGCACGAGCTACGGCCTAAGGCCCAAGTATACGTATACATAACTACTGCCACATGTCCAAAAATGCATAAAGCATAAACTACAACCTCAAGCCCAAATATGCATACAGCATAAACTACGCCCTCAGGCCCAAGTATGCATCAAGCATATAAACTACGGCCTCAGGCCCAAATATAGGTGTTCAACATTCAGGAACTGAGAATCATACTGAAATACATAATACTGAAATACTGAACCATACTGAGTTACATGATACTTGAATGCTAGAGTGAGACATGTATTGATGAACTGATTATGAAAATTGAAACTTCAATTGTTTATGACATGCTGGGTAATTTAGATTGAGGCTCATGGGAATCAAACCCAAGTCTATACTGATTACACACTGATTTCACAATGTTCAGAATGAAAGTCTTGAATGAGTTACTAAGCTAGAGAATAGAAGTTTTGCAACTATTCAAGGAACTAGGCTTAACTATATTTCTGAGGCAATTGGTAACGTGGTAAAAGAAACATAGTGTAGGGAGAATCATTAACATTCCCAAACATAGAGAGTTAGCCTCACATACCTTAACTTCCTGCTCTTGAGCATAATACAACATTCGCCAACCCTTTCAACTTTAATCTATATCAATACAAGTCGAAGGGATTCCATATTAGCAATAATACTCATGTTTTGGTCACTTAGGCATTTTCACAAACACTTGGTGGCATAAAGCTTCATATCCCTTATTAATGGTGTTTCTACACCCAACAAGCCATTCTCTTGCTCCTAGATAAATTGTAAAATCTCAAATTTGTTATAATCAATATCATTCTTCTTCACCCATAAGATACACAACACCCTGAACCAATAATCAACAATCAACAACCCAAACCTATAATTGTTCATACTTTTCTATCAAACCCATCAACTCATATCTCATGAACTAGAGTCTATAATCATGAATTCAGTGATAGAACCAATTAGATGGTGAAGATATTACCTTTTTGACGTTCAATCTTCATGAATTCGAGTTCTAGGGTTTCTTCTCTCAACAATGATGTCGCAATCGAATATTTAATGATATGGAGGATTTAACCATGTTAATAAGATGCTGGGAAAATAAAATTATCTTAGAATCACCATTAGAACTTACCTTGGATGGTGGAGGGACCCTTAAGGAGTTAGGTTTTTGAGAGCTCCCCTTTCTAGAGCAAGTTTTTGTGTTTTGGGGTGTGGGGGATGAAGTAGGGCTTTCAAATGAACCCCTAAGTGCGCCCTCGTGCACCTGAAGGCCTGACCGCGCAAAATGGTAGTAACATTGCCAAAAGTTCGCGGCCGCGCACGTGGCGCGCATATTGCGCACTGTTCTATAAAAGGCACATAACTTTTTGCACAGAGATCCGTTTGGGCTATAAAGTATATCGTTGGAAAGCTATTTAAAAGGCCTACAACTTTACTGATTAAATTTTTCCAAGTACATTACACATTTTCACTAAATCCTACTGCAACTGATATTTTGTAAACTTAGTAGATTTAATCGAATTTTCTACACCTCACTCTTTGTCTTGATTCTAAAATAACTATTTTCACCCATACTCATCCCGCTAGGACTTCATATGTCTAAAATATCAGATTAATACCCATTTAACATGTCTACACCTAGTCTAAATGTACCAGGTGTAACATTTTTTTTCTTTCTTTTCTGATAAGTTGTCCCAAGTTTGTTATTTCAAACCTCTCCCCCAACGTAAATAACACCTCCAATTAAACATCCCTTCTACTCCCAACCCCTATACCCCATTTCTGCCTTCCCTCTAGCACCAAGTCCCCCCAATCCCTCATACGAAGTGATAACACCTCTTCTTCTCTTCTGCTCGTTCCTGTCCCCTCTCCCTCATAGCAGACCCCTCCCCTTTCCCTTAGTTTTATTTCATGCTTTTCTCCTTATTTTGTGTTATCCTTTATTTTGGTAGAATAATTGAAATTTTAATTTTAGAGCATAGTTTCCTCAAGATTTTGTCGGTTGTTGTGCATAGTGAGGCGGCAAACTATAATTCCCACCACCTCACTCAAATTGGTAGGGCAAAAAACATGTTACATGCATTGAAACATGATGGTAAATATTATGCATATAAGGTGTTCGAAAAATTTCCTGAGTGAGAATTTTAGTAAGTTTTGCGATGTTTGAGTAGCAAGACACATTGTTTTGGTAGTATGACATCTCTTGGGTGTGGGGTAACCATTTGGGGGTCTTTGAACTTAAATTTCTTTCATTTTAGAACGAATGTAAACCCACGGCAAACTTAGGCACGATTTGTGCACGACGTGTATCTGTAACGACCCGACTGGTCGTTTGGAGTATCTGCAGTTTGCTCTATGATTTAGAACCAAAATCTATGTTTCGAAGCCTTTAGTGCCTCACTATAGCCTTCCTCGATTTGCGTGCGCAGTCCGGGTATTGACCCAGGAGGCTTATATGGTAAATAAATTAATAAAAACAAGAATTTATGCCTAAAAAAATTCATTATAGTTGTCTTCAGTAAAACTTTTGAGTAAATGGACCCTTACCTGTATTTTAACGGTCCTGGTGGGTCCGTAGTGAAATATGGGATCTGGGCGTATGCCTGGAATCGAATTCTGAGGTCCCTAGCTTGAGTTATGAATTTTTATTGAATATTAAAAGTTTAAAAAATCTAATGTTTTTAAGGATTGATTGAATGTTTGGCATTGTTGATACCTGATCCATATTTTAGTTCCGGAGCTTGGTACAGGTCTAATATACTATTTTTGACTTATCTGTGAAATTTGGTGGGAAACGGAGTCAGTTTGACGTGATACGGATGTGCGGTCGTAAAAATAGAGATTTTAAAGCTTTCTTGAAAATTTTATTTTATTTGGTGTTCAATTCGTTGTTCTAGGTGTTATTTTGGCGATTTGATCGCGCGAGAAAGTTCGTATGATGTTTTTAGACTGGTGTGCGCTTTTCGTTTGGAGTCTCGAGGGGCTTGGGTGTATTTTTGGATCATTGGTTAAGAGACTAGTAAAGTTAAGAAATTTGGGAGTTTGACCATGGTCAATATCGGGTTAAGATGACCTCTTTTCAGTGTTTTGAGTAAGTGAGCAGGTCCGTAGAGTGTTTTATGATTGAAATCCATATATGGTTTGTGTTCGGGAGGTTCTAGATGAGTTTCGGGGTGGTTTCAGATCATTTTGGAGAAGTTTGAGTTTTGGTGGTTTCTGGTGCGACACTGTTCATTCGCAATTGCGAAACTTTTATGGCAACTACGAAAACAGTGTTCATCCGCAATTGCCAACCATTTATGGCAATTGCTAAAACACTGTTCATTTGCAAATGCAAAGTTTTTCCCGCAAATGCGATACCTGCAGTTGAACAAAAGATGACTTAGACGGGATTTTTGATTCATTTCCCAAATTTTCAGAACCTAAAGCACAAATGTCGATTTTCCAAAGAACTTTTCTTCCCCAAATTATTGGTAAGTGATCTTAAACTAATTTCTTTCAATCTTTCACTACTTTTTCATAAGATTCAACCAAAAATCTAAGATTTTCATGGTGAAATTGGGTGTTTTTGGGTAGAAACTAGGGATTTGATAAATTGGGGATTTAGACCTCAAATTGAGGTCGAATTCCAAAACCAATTATAAATTCGGGCTCGGGGGTGAATGGATAATCGTGTTTTGGTCCGAATTTAGGTTTGGACTAAGTAGGCCCGGGTGTTGACTTGTCTTGACTTTTTCAAAAAATGGCCTAAATTGAATTCTTTGCAATCGTGTGTAGTTCCTGAGACTTAAATTGAATTGTTTGGTTGGTAATTTTCTAGATTCTATTGGTCCGGAGGATTTTGTGAAGATATTTTCATACCAAATCATTAGATTGAGTCGAGCAGAGGCAAATTTGTAGAGGAAAAGGCTAAGTTGAGTGTTGGGTTAGCCAAATCGAGGTAAGTGTTTTGCCTAGCTTTGTTGAGGGAATTTTTCCTCCTATTTGTCATTGTTTTCTACATGCGGAGGTGATACATATATGAGTTGACGAGCATATATGTATGTGTCAGGGTTAATCATGCTGGGGGGTGGATTATGTTATATTTGTGTTTGTGGAATTTTATGACATCTTGCTTAATGCCTTACTTGACTCATAGATACTAAGGACATAATATTAAATGATAGATATCAAGACTTAATTTGTTGTAATTTGATCAAACTTGATTAAAATTGTAAGAATACATTGATGTGTCTAATTCGGTCATCTCTATGCGAAATCATCACTACATTACTACAACCGATATTCTTGAGATGCTAGACTCTATACTTGTGTTGTGGATCATTTATGAGATTCGTGAAAGTATTTAAATAATACGGTTCTTGAGGGTTGTTGAACCATTGTTGACTTGGAAAGTTGTGATTTGGAGTGTGAGTGGAATATCCGTTTAAGCACTCTCCTTGATGTTATTTATGCTTCCCGCCTTGTTTGTTATTTATATACATATGCTTGGTAAGGAAGAGTGTAAAGCATGAAGGGTGATGCCGCGCCATTATTTTTACATTATCATGTGAGGGAGAGTGTAAAGCACGAAGGGTGATGTCGTGCAATTGTTTATAAATTATCATGTGAGGGAGAGTGTAAAGCACGAAGGGAGATGTCGTGCCATATCATATGAGAGTAAAAGTACAAAGGGTGATGCCGTGCCATTTCATATATATTGTTATGCTTTCAATATCATGATTTCATGGCACAAAGGGTGTTTCCGTGTATGTGAGGATGAGGGACATGCATTATGATGTGATATATGTTTCCCATGTATACGTTTATGCCTTTACCCCTAACTGTAATTGTTGTAATTACATATTTTGTGTGACTTGTTGTTATTGTCCTGTACTTGACCTCTATCTCAATTTTAGTTGTATTATCCATGTCTTTTACTTGCTTACCTTGCAAATACCATACCCATTTCCTGCTTTTATAATTATACTCATGTCATATCTATTCTGTTGCACTCTAGTATAAGCCTTCCACCATGCTAGTCATTCATGCCCTTACTTGTTAACATATAGAAATCATGTGTCTCCTCTTATTTGTCATATTTTGTACTTAGGCCTCTAGTTAATTGAAGTTAATATTCCTTCTTTTTCAATTATTGTTATTATACACGTGCTTTCCGCTTAGTCTTTTGCTGTTGCCCACATGTGTATCATTGTCCATTGTTGTTACTTGGGTATTTCCTACTTTGTAATTCCTGTTATCGATATTACTGTCATCTGGTTGGTTCTGTTACTCGTACATTTGGGAGGATGAGTTGAACGCACGAAGGGTGTTTCCATGCTAATATATATATATATATATATGGTGAGGCAGAGATAGAAGCACGAAGGGAGTTACCATGTCGGTTGACTTGATATCTTAGATATACTTCTCATACCAGGAAAGATTGTAAATCTTCTACTGTGATACCTTTTAGTAATTGTTGACTGTCTCGCCGAGTTGTATACGGTACTTTTATCTGTTATGCTTTGAACTACTTTTACTGTTAATCTAATGTACATGTTATAACAATAAGCATCTTTTAGCTAAAAGTCTCGTCACTACTTTGATGAGGTTAGACTAAAATACTTACCAGTACATGGGGTCGGTTGTACTGATACTACACTTCTGTATGATCTATATAGATTTTTGGAGCAGAGCTGCTGGTGACGTCGGGTGCTGATTCCAAAGATGTTCATGCATTTTGGATATAGCTTCCACTTGTCCTTGGTAGCTTAGGTTGTTGCTAATTTGTTTATGTAACCTTCAAAAAGAACGTGTATTTATTTGTGTCAGTTTTGAAATTTCCAGTCTTAGAAGCTCGTGATTCTTACTACTAGGTCTTGGGTAAATTTGTAGATGTTCAGTTATCTATTCTCTTTTCTCTTATAATCTCAATTGAGTTGTATTTTCTGTTAGTTGGCTTACCTAGCGGGTTGAGTTAGGTGCCATCACAACTTGTGGTTTTTGGGTCGTGACAGTGTCATCTTACCCACTTGATTTTTCAATGATGCTAAGTAGCCTCATATCAATGTAATTAAGTTGTAGCAGACACTTGTACCCTAGTTGCACACCTACACTTTCAGGCTAAGTGTGGGGTGCGATGTATAACGCTATGACTTTAGGTTATACATTATACTAATATGTGTTTTGTATCTTTTGCAGGTGATATGGCCGTCTCGAATACACCAACTAGAAGCCATGGATTTGGTGGCAGTGCTAAGCCACCTCCAAAGAAACCACCAACTGACAAGAATGTAGCAGAGAAGGGTGCTACAGAGGCACGAATAAAGGCTAGGCATGCTAAGGAAAAGACTGGAACTTCTGAGGTGGACACTGAGGCAACCAATCTTAGAAATGAACAACATGAGATATGATGAGAGAGTTTCTGACACCCACTCTACTATTGATCATTTATTATTTGTTTCTGTGATATTGTGCAACTGGGGAAAGTGCACTCTCTAAAGTTTGGGGTGGGAGTGTTTGAATTTGATTTTTTTGGCATGTGTTTAATTGCTAGTGATACATTTTGTTATGATCACATTAAAGGCCATTGTAATTGTATAATTGTTGTTAGCTTTTTATTGGCGTAATTCGGGGTTTGTTTAAACCACGACTCTTTCCTGAGGATGCCATTTTCTTGAACCGAGTAGTCTTAGGTAGTTTTTCATTCTCAAACTTAGTGAAAGAATTTTTAGACTTTGCCCGACGATGGATTGCCTAGAAAATTTTCTTGAGGATTTAAAGTCTAAAGAAAAAAAAGGTTTTTTTTTCTCCTTTGTTTGTTTTGAACTGATATAAGAATGGGAAGAGATTGAGTGTTGTGCACCTGGAGCACTAGTGCTTAATAATTTCCTCGTAATTCTTGTGAGTATGTGCCTTGAGAATATATGTGACTTTACTCTGACTCTTGACCTCATCTTTTGACTCTTGTTATGTACTTCCTATATGGTTTAGTTTTATGATGACTGTGCTTAGCTGCTTTAACTTGAGAGCCGCGTCTGAGTCATCTTAAGTAGGTCATGTCCATTATGCGAGGTGAGAAGTTTGAGTTGTACTCTATGCCATCCCGAGCTACTCTAGAACTTTTCCCGTGTGTGAGTCGAAACGAAATCTAGGAGATGATATAGACATTTCTTTGATTGACCATTGAGTCACTTTTGTCTATCAGTGTTAATAGTATCCATAGTCAACCCTTTTGAGCCTGTAGACCTTATCCTTGGCACCCATATTACAAGCTAAATTCCCGTTGTTCTTAATCAAATCTTGTTCACCCTTTACCTCTGAAAGCACTTAAGTCGCTATAAGAGTGAAGAGAGAGACCGGGTAACTTTTGAGTGGAACCATAGGAAGGCCGAGAAGGCGCGTTGTGTGTAAATGAATTACTAGCTGGAAACACAAAAACTAAGGGGAGCATAAAAGAAACAATAAAGAGAAAAAATTAAATTTTGAAGTACACCTCCCCAGATAATGATCCGGGCTGGTAAGCACCGACATGATGATATGCTTAATGAAGAGGAGAAGCACAATTTTGCACTCGAGGACTTGAAACAAAGCTTGACTCACAATGATGAACATATCCGCACTTTGGACGCTCAAATGAAAATTTTGGTTGAGGCTCACTATGCCCACCAACTTGAGAGTGTGGAAGAAAGTCAAGAAGAGTTCAATTCCAAGGAAGAAAGTGAGCTTTACCTTGAGGAATCAAGACTTGAAGATCTGCCAACCGACTCCATGAGTGTTTTTGATGCCAAGAAAAATATGGAATTAGAGTCAACCGGGGTGATTGAAAATGTTGTTGAAATTGACTCTAGTCTAGGGGAAAAAGAGGATGTCAAAATCCAGGAAAAATTGCAAGTTGGAGGTTTGAAGTCACATTCCAAGCATTTTTCAACATTGGAATTGTGTGGTGATATGGAAGTTGAACTACACAAATCAATGAAGGAGTGCAAGGAGGAAAAACTTACACCATACATCTTACAATTTGAGGGAACAAGAAGGCAAAATGATATTCCTCACATGAAAGCCAAGAAGTGCAAAATGAAGAAATTAAGTCTTGGATTGATCATCAACTTACCACCCCCACCGCTCGTGGTCACAAGCTTGATTCCAAGTTGGGTGCCCAATTCATATCGTCCAAGTGGAGAGAAAAGTGGTAAAGTTATTTTGCGTCGTGCCACGACGTTAAATGCGGCGCTTGGTGGGAGGCAACCCATCGTTTTTCAAAATTTTAGTCATTTGTGAAATTTTCTTTTTAGAATAGCTTATTATATTTTGTCTAACCAATCTGCCAAGTTTCATAATTTTTTGAGTTGATTTGAGTAGGTCGGGGAGGCAGAGATAAAAAAAACAGTAGCTGGAAAAACTGCAGGGGCACAGTTTTCGCATTTGCGAACTCTGGTTTGCATTTGCGATCCTGTCCCTTTGCAAATCCCAAAAGCTTGTCGCAATTGCGAACTGTACAGAGTTCATTAAACTTCACAATTGCGAAGTTATGATCACAATTGCGACATCAGAGAGGTAAAACTGGGTCGTGCACTCATTTTGAACAAAAGTGAAGAAAAAAGTTCTAAGGCCCTAAAACCTTTGTCTCCCTCTCTCTCATCACTGTAATACTCCATTACCTCTCACTCCTAATTGAAGGAATCCAGGCATGAAAGCTTAATCACACTTCTTCTTTTTCTTCTTAGTTTTTCTGAAACCCTAGTTTCAAATGGGTATCATCTTCTGCCCGAAATTGTTCAAAAGTTTGTTCAAAACATATGTCAATTTCTGGGTGAGATTGGTTGAGAGTGTGAGTTTTTGTTCTTTGCTAAAAATTTGGGGAAGTCTGAGTACCCAAGGCTTGTCAACTAGAAGTGAAATTTTTGTGCTTCTTATGTGATCGATGAAAGGCCCGAATGAGATTCTTGGCCGAAACATCGATATTTTTGTTGATTCATGGTTGTCTATGAAGTCTAGTGCATGATTCATGTTTAAAAGATTAGGTTCATTAAAAATGGCTTGGATTCCAAAATTTTAGGGCTTGGTACTATTGTCTGTGAAAAATCTTGGCTGGGGACGATTGCTCGCAATTGCGATGGCCTCTTTGCATTTGCGACTTCGCATTTGCGAAGTTTCCATCGCAATTGCCTAAATTGCCCAGATCTGAGACCTTTGCAATTGCGAAGGTTTCTTCGCAATTCCCATAAATGAGTACCTCTGAGTACTTCGCAATTGCGAAGATTCCTTCGCAATTCCCATACTTTGGCAGTCCTACTAACTTCGCATTTGCGAAGATTGTTTGGGAATTGGTATATCAGAGAACAGACAATTCACAATTTCAAAATCCTGAAAGTTTTTTTTAAGGTTGGGTTTCCACTGTCCGATCATCCCTTTGGCATATTTGATTCATTTTGCACTATTCTTCATCACCATATCATGTTTTCAATCTTATCATTTGTTGACAGGTACTATAATTGGAAAATGTGCTCTAACTCTGAAGGATCCTCAAGTGACAACCCCTTGGAAGCTGAGCAGAACTACGACCAACACCGGTTCTTGTCATTGGAATGCCAAGAACGGTACTTTGCTGACCTGATATCGAAAAAGGTGCTTCCGGAAAGTGGTATACTGCTGGACAACGTCCAGGAACGTCTTCCCGAGTTCTATCAAAGGCTGATGGCCATGGGATGGAACTGTTTTGCCCCTCAACCTTGCAAAGCCAATGGGCAATGGGTGAGGGAGTTTTATGCTAACCTCCCAGCTTTTAGGCTAAGGAAGCCCAAGATGAGAATTCGCGGCAAATGGTGCACTTTGGGGCTGAAGCTGTGAATCAATTGTACAATCTGCCAGACCATGACATGGCCCCATTCCGTGCAAAAGACCGTGCCTCAGGGGAGTGGTTGGTGTCCAAATTATGCCCGGGCGCGGATATTCCATGGGCAGCTGAGAAGAGAGGGATCACATCAAAAGAGTTCACTGCCGAAGGAAAGATATGGCTTGCCATCACATGCAGTCGTATCTCGCCTGTGTCAAACATATGGAATGTACCGGTTACAAGAGCTCAAATGATAGCCTGCATCCTTGATGGTATTCAGCTGAATTTTGATAAAATCTTCATCAATGAATTGAGGGAGTATTTCATCCAGAATAGTGCATCATTGATATTCCCCTCACTTATCACTGGGTTGTGCCAACATGCTGGTGTGGAAGAAGCTCCGGGAGACAACTCGATAGAGCCGGGAATGCCTCTAAACCCATTGAAGAAAAGAGGAGAGGGCGGTGCTATGAAGAGCAAAAAGAGAAAGCTGGTGCGTTCTTCTCAGGTTGATCAGAGTAGTCAGCCATCCTCTTCTGCAGGAGGACCATTTGCTGTGCTTAGTGAGGAGATGCGAGTAATCCGCGAGCTAGTAGCTGGCCTTCCACAAGGACCTGGGAAAACATCTGAGGGACCCACGTACATTTCCAAGAAAGAGTTTCAAAAGTACCTTTAGGATCAGAGGAAGCAGGGGGATCACCTCAAGACGCTGGAGAAGGCATACACTGAGCTGGCCAAGGCACATGGTGAGTTGAGCACTTCTCATGGCACTCTGGAAAAGGCACACACCCAGATGAAGAAAAGAGACAAATTCTTTACTCGCATGTGGAAGGGTGTAAAGGGGCTGTGGAAAGTCCTAAAGCCTCAAGACCCAATGTCATCGATCAGGCCGGTAGATGATGATGATTTTCCTGTTCATTGGTCCGAGGAAGAAGGAGAGGAGGATGCCCCCGAGTCAGACAGCGAAGAGAGCACCTGATGCAATATTCAGGGAGCACCTTCCACCATTTTACTCTATCATGTTTAGTTGCATTGGGGACAATGCATGGTCTTTAGTTGGGGGTGGCTTCTTGTATAACTGTTGTTCTTGTATAAATGTGGATAACTATGGAGATTGGTACTCTGGTTGTGTTCATTTTTTTTAATTATATTTTCATGTGATGTGTGATATTATTGTGTTTATTAGCTTCTTGATTTTGGTTGTTAGCTTCTTAATTCTTCTTATATAGTATGTTTTATGTTAGTGGCGATATCCTTGATTTTCTTTGTACCATGGTTCTTTTTCCAAGGATGCTAATTTTCTTCTAGAACCGGGTAATTGTAGTAAAATTTTGGCGAATTTTCCCGATGATGGATAGATAGACAACTTTCTTAAGGAAAATAGTCTTGTAGTTAGATATAGCTATGTTAATATTAGGAAGAATAAATGGTTTGGGTTGGAGTTTGCGTCCATTTACCAAGTTGTGGCTTGCTTGGTACCAACGGGATTTAAACCTCGACATATGAATTTTTGGTTGTTGAAAAAGAAAATTAATTGAAGTAGAGATGTCATGACTTTTAGACTCAAATTTTTGCTCTTGGATTCACTAAATAGCTTCCTATGCTCTATGTAACCTCTTTGAGTCATTGGTTTCAATTGGATTTTGGATTTGTATTCCACTTGAGTGTTCATGTGCCATGTATGGTGAGATTTATTGTAAGTTCTTTTGCATTACTTGTAGTCTAGAACTTGCCCGGAATGTGCTTCAAGGAGAAATCATAGACTAACTTGGTTTGAAAAATGATATTAGGCCTTCCTTGGACCGCCATTGTGCCTTAAATTTCCTACCCTTGAATATTTTCCCTAGTCAACCCATTTTGAGCCTTTAACCTTGTTCTTTGGCAACTATGTTACAAGCTTTAATCCTTTGTTCTTTATTGATCTAGCTTTTGGCACCCTACCTCCCTAAGTACTTTGAAAAGTGTAAGCATAGGCTAAAAGCCTAAGTTTGTGGGTGAAGGTTGGAAAAATTATGATATGGAAGTTGTTTAAAAGGTGGGAGGTAGAAAAAAAAATATATGAATGATGAAAAAAAAAAGTGAAACCTTCCTTGATTTTGAAAAGGAAAGGAAAAAAAAGGGAATAAAATGATAAGAAGTTGTGAATAAAGGGAAGATTAGGTATGGAATGGAAAGTGAAGAAAGGATAGAGAATGTTTTTGAAGGAAGTGGACTTTAATTGTAAATTTTGTAGTGCTTTGGGGAGGTTTTGAGTCACTCTAACAAAAATTGTGCCCTACCTTAACCAAAAGCCTAAACTACAACCCTTTAAGTCCTAATTAATTTTGAACCAAGTTGTCTACATTAGTGGAGGAATACATGAAGGGCAAGCCTATGGTACTACTTGTATGCATTTGAACATCTTTTTGAGAGAGAGTTAATTCTTTCCATTTGTTATCCCATTTTTTGTTTTGAATTAAGATTATGATGTGGGATCCTCTCTTAAATGTGAGGTCACATGAAATTTAATTTGTGAATTTAATCCCATTTTCAATTGGAAGAAATGACCGAAGAAAGATAATTGTGATAGAGAGGCAATTTTTGAAGCTTTAGTGTCATGACTTGATTTGCTACTTTGATTTGCATAGTGCTTGGGCATTTGAAATGTAATGAAGTTCATGAAAAATGTTCGGCAATTCATATGCATTGGTTTAATTGTTGGTAGCTATCGAAGTCATGCATTTGTGCTTATAGTAGACCTTTTTGGCTTGGCATGATAAGGATACAATGTTGAGTTAAATACTTGGGAAGAGATTTGTCGTTTTTATTGCTTGAGGACAAGCAATAGTTTAAGTTTGTGGGTTTGATAAGTTGGTATTTTACCAACTTATCTTGTCTTTAAACCTATATTTTTGCTATGTGTGAGTGATAAAATCGCGTGTTTAATGTCATTTACTTATATATTACAGGTTCTATGTGATTTAGAAGTGATGTTGAAGAAACCAAGTGAAACAAGTCAAAAAGAAGCTAAAAAGAAGAAAATCTGGGAAGGGGCTTCAGTTGTCGCAATTGCGACATACTCCTGGGAATTGCGAAGAATACAGTCTTGGGTATTGCGAGTAAAGCATGGGAATTGCGAATGAAGATGATTTAGGGAGTCATCGCAAATGCGAAAAAGACTTCGCAAAATGCGAAGTCAACCAGGGGAGTCAACCTTCGCAAATGCGAAGTCCTCTTCGCAAATGTGAAAGTGCACAGTATATGCATAGTTCGCAAATGCGAAAATCGAGCATCAGACCTGGGCAATTCTGGAATTTCACATTTTTTGGCCCCAAACAAATTAACACCCGACTTAGCTCATTTGTGAAGAATCTTTGGCATATCTTTGGCTTATTTTCAGTTCTTAGAGAGAGAGAGAACAAGTTTTGGAAGCTAGGGTTTGCACACACACACTTGGGTTTTGAAGATTTCAAGCTTGTGGTTAAGGATTTCTTACCCATTTATGTTTATTTCTTCATTTCCTTGCTTTGTATTGAATATTTAAGTGTGTAGTATTTATTTCCAACACTTGAATCTTGTTTATGGGAATATTCATATTTAAAGTGTGGATTAAATACCTTGTTGTGCTTATGTATTTAATGATTTTTATCCTTTTATGAAGTGAGTTATTGTTACATTAATTATTCTTGTTCTTTAATGTTTCCAAAGGGATTAGCTAACCCTAGGACTCGCCCATTTACTCCGAATTAATTTTGGAAAAGATAACTTGGGGTTGCGAAAGATTAATTAACAAGAACTTGAGGCGTTAACCCTCATTTTATAGATTCTACCTAGGGATAGGATTGAACGACTTGTAGCCATATCCGGGGGTGCTTAATCTCTTAATTGTCTTAGGGATAATTCAATTAGGAAGTCTTGTTAGTCTTTGGAAGAAGCTAATATAGAATTATTACCCGTGGCTAATTAACATAAACTCGCTCATAATCGTAAAATCATGAAATACATTGGATTGTTACTTGAGTGTAATTCCCGATGCAACCATACTTGTAGTCGTTGATCATTTTACTTGCTTTCTAGGTTAGTTACATTTTCGCATTTAGGTAGAAATATTTTCTAAAACCAATTCTAAGTCAAGTGATAATTCTGTTACATTCCTAATCGCCTATATATTGTTCTCCGTGGAATTCAATCCCGACTTATAGTTGGGTAAATTATATTGCATGCGACCGTGTCCATTTACTTTTTAGTAGTAAATTTGGACGTCATCAAATACGTCTAGTAAATTATTGTATTTTCTGGAAAGAGAATTACGACACCTAAAGTACTCACGATCGGTAGACATTTTCTAAGCAAATTTATTGGAGACGTAGCAGGTAAGATTTCGATAAGAGGGAAAGTTGTAACCTTAGACCTTTCAATCTTGCTACAACATTTGCTTTGTTAGTTGTAAAATTACAGCTTTTTAATTACCTTGCTTTTAGTTAATAAACATTCAACTCATTATTCAATATTTCTGAAAGTTGACTATATGAATTCGTGCGAAACTAGCAGTTGTGATTAGTAGATTAATATCCTGTGGGATTTGACTCTAGAATTGTAAATTGGGTTGTATTTACAATGACCGCTTAGTCCTTTTTATAAGGCAGAGTTGGGCGTGATCAGTTCCACACCCTCCTCGATCATGTCCTCCTGTTGTGGCAGATATGTGTGTGCATGTGGTTCTGATGGACCCTGATGAGCCATTAGAGGTGCATGTTGAGCATTGGGAGTTAGAGCTTGGTTTGTATGTGCACCCCAGGGTGTAGGTATTAGGCAGATGTTTGTCACAATCTCCGAAGTGAAGAATCGTAGTTCTTTTATTGGATTTACATTTTGGATCGAGACAAAGTGTGGTGGTAGACTCCACTCTCCCGTCATCATCTGAGTTACATTGGGAGTCCAGTTTGGTGCTATGGGATGGAGGATATTGTTCACCTAAACATGATTCATGTAGTTGTTCATCACCATACGGATGCCCTCCGAAATTAGTTGAGCGAGATAGTGAGTGTTTCGCAACACAATCAGTGTCTCTCTTCCATTCAACCTGATGTTGAAGGAGATGGCATGACCCATCTGTCCAAACTCCACTCCAGGTAGGGGTTGGTGATTCTCCAGCGGTGGTGGTTGAACAAATATTGTGGGAGTATTCATTGTCTGGGACTATGGGGGTGTGTGGTTTGCTATGTTCTGTACACGATGTTGTCATAGAATTTGAATAAGAAGGTAACGTCTTCTGTTGGAGATGGGGATTCTTGGCATTGTTTATCGAAGAGGAAGTTCTTATAGATGAAAGTGAAAAACTATTGGTTCCTTGAATATTCACCGAATCTTTCTCAATGATTGTGGATTCAATTTGTATGTCGTTTGAGAGGTATAGCATAGGAGATTTATTGAGGGTGGAAGCAGATTGGGCTTCGGGTACGTGTTTCATGGCATTGGCCATTTGGTATATGGAAATCTGTTGGCGTGACAAGTGTTTTTTGTCATTAGTGGCATGCAAGGAGTAATTATGCAGATTAACAGAGTGATTTGGGTTTTTGTCATGATTATTTCCTTTGGGTTCAGTAATTAGATTGTTGCCGTTAGAAGTACTATGGTGCATGTAATTAGAGGATTTGCCATTAGTGATGGACACGTTTTCATTTGAGGTGTCATCCTTATGGGTTTCATTGGTTCCTAAATTATTTCCTTTATTTTTTCCGACGGCTGGTTGGTGGTATTGTCCAAAATTATGTCCTCCTCCATAAGAGCCGAAAAGTGGTTTTTTGTTTGAATATAGTTTATGTTAGTGGAGTATTCCCCAGAGATGGGTGTTTTTCCTATTCTATTTTCGCTCAGAGTGATTTGTTTTGGACGAGTTTAGTAGTTTAATTTTTGAGAGCTAAAGAACTTACCTGTGGTGGCTTCAAAAATGTTGACATTGATACCTGCTGCTTTTGATGTTTCTAAGCTCCCGTTAGTTGATAACTTCTTCTTCCCTTTGTGGAATGTAACAGTCTTCAATTCCCCGTTATCCTTAGATGATCGCTCTTGCATTATGCAACCCTGTTCTTTGTCACCCTTTTCTTTTGTTACTAGATTGGATGTCTGTTGTTGAGTATTTGTGCACTGCCCTGTTGAGTGACCTAGATAGCCACAGTTTTTGTAGAGAAGCTTGTCAACTTCATATAGGATTTGTTGCTTGTGGAATCTAACCACACATTAGGTTTAACTGGTTTGTTCATAGGTAGTTCTACACAGAGTCTGACACAACGTCCATGTAGAGCAGCTGATGTACACGCGTCAACTTTGAGTAGTCTTCCAATTGTTTTGCCCACTTTTTTCGGGATTTCCCAACCATAGAACTCTGTAGGGGGGGGGGGGGGCAGGCGTTTTTGAGTAGTCTTCCAATTGTGTTGCCCACTTTTTTCGGGATTTCCCAACCATAGAACTCTGTAGGGGGTGGGGGGGGGGGGGCAGGCGTTTTCAAATTGCAGTAAATGTTTGTTTAGCAGTTGAAGGGACAAAATTTGGTTACCAACGTTGCATTGATAGAAAGTGACCAAAGATGAACCACGGTCCATTGTATAGTGCATTTTCCATATTTTCCTCTTTATTGAATCTTAATATGTAGTATTCTTCGCCAAGATCAATAAGTGAAAAGCCCTCTGTTTGATTCCAAATGTCTATCAGTTTACGTTTAAGGATTTGGTGGAGGAGTCTCTTTTCTTGTAGTTTAATTATTACCGAGAATGTCCATGGGTAATTAATACGTTATTTATCTTCCCAGTTATAGGGACCTTATACTCTTTTTCTTGGGCATCAGAAACCTTTTCACCTTCTTCTTCATTGGTATCAATAGCCATTGGGGGTAGGTGGGAGGGTGGTGCTGATATTGAAATGCTTCTTTCATAACCATTGGTTAGTAGCATGTCCTTGAATGAGGTAGGTTCAGGATTATTTAATTATGGTGATTTAATGTATGGTTGTTTAGGAGGTATTTTACCTAGGTCAGTGTGTTGGGCCATATCTTTTTCGATACAAGATTGTTTTTTTGAGAATGTGGAAGGTTTGGTTTTTTCTTAGCGAGAAGGGAGAGTTTCTCTCTCTATCTTCGTCTGTCACCTATCCTTAAAATCTTGCTTCTCAATTTCTCTATTTGGGTGCCAAAACTAGGTAATTTGTCTATACGTTAGGTTTAAAATATGTCTATACGTATGTAGTAGTAATTTTTCAAAGATTTTTACATGAAGCTCGCATTCATATCGTTCAACATTTAGTATAAGTTATTCGTGTATATATATATATATATATACACACGAATAACTTATACTAAATGTTGAACGATTAAGATATCCATGAAACATTGATCGACTTTTATGCCCTTAAATATTTGTATAATTTAAGGATCTAATTGTAATTAAATTACTCAATGATGGAATTCTTTTTCGATTTAAACTAAACATACATCGACCATATAAAGTTTATCCTACTTGAATTAGAAAAGCAGATTCATAATAATATACTTAATTAGTGATGTCTCCATAGGATAGTTTTAGACCCTAGTTCTGTGTTTTGAAACCTTAAATACCTTATTTTAGCTTTCTCGATTTGCATGCGCAGACCGGGTCTTTTTCCGGGAGGCTTTTATGTTAAAAAATGATAGAATATGAAATTTTGCCTTAAAAACTTATTTAAGTTGACTTCGGTAATCGTTTTGAGCAAACGGACCCAAATTCATATTTTAACGGTCCCGGTGGATCCCTATCATGATTTGGGACCTGGGCATAAACTCAGAATCAAATGCGGAGGTCCCTAGCTCGAGTTATTGATGTTTGTCGAAAATTGAAAGTTCAAAGGTTTAATGATTTTTAAGAATTGACCGATATTTTATTTTATTGATACTGGGTCTGTATTTCGATTTTGGAGCCTTGTATAGGTACATTACTATATTTATGACTTGTCTGTCAAATTTGGTGAGAAACAGAGTTGGTTTGACGTGTTTCGGGTGTTCAGTTGATAAAATAGAAGTTTAAAAGTTTTCTTAAAAATTTCATTTGATTTGGAGTCCGATTCATAGTTCTAGGAGTTATTTTGGTGTTTTGATCGTGCGCGCGTGTTCGTATGAGGTTTTCGGACTTGCCCTGAGTGCTCGGGTGAATTTCGGATAGGCTACGGATGGTTTTGGACTTAGAAAATCTAGTTTTTCTTCAACTTCAGCTGTCATCTAGTTTCTTTGTTCGCGAACCCGAAGGTACTCTCGCGATCGCGAAGAGTGATCTGATATGGGTGGGATTTACTTCGTTGCGAACACGATGGTTGGGTCGCGAACGCGGGGTGTTAGGGGATTTACCCTGCGAGAACGCGAACAGCCTCTCGCGAACGCGTAGCTTTAGGGACCTGGGGGAGGGGAGCTGACTTTACCCTTCGCGAACGCGGCACATGGCTCGCGAATGCGTAGGCTGGTGGGTGTAAGCCTCCGCGAACGCGAAGGGTATCTCGCAAACACGTAGGTCTTTAGGTCGCTGCCTTCCGCGATCACGTTAGGCCCTTCGCGAACGTGTAGAAGGCCTGGTGCCCAGTAAGTCATTTCAAAAATGGGATTTGTCCCATTTTTCATAACCCTTCCATTAGAGCTCGGCCTAGGAGCGATTTTGAAGAGAATACTCAACATCAATTCATTCGTTTGTAAACTTTTAACTCATTTTCTTCCATTTCTAACATCACTCTTTAATTCCTAACCCTAATCATTGTTCTTCCATGGCAGAAAACTTGGGATTTAGGAAGAATTGGGACTTTTTGCAAGTTGGGGATTTAGACCTCAATTTGAGATCGGATTCTGAAACTAATTACAAATCGGGCTCGGGGGTGAATGGGTAAATAGATTTTGGTCCGAACCTCGGGTTTTGATCAAGCGGGCTCAAGGCCGATTTTTGACTGAAAGTTTGGAAATTCTAACTTTATGCATTGTAATTGATTCCTTTAGCAATATTTGATATTATTGACTTAATTATGGCAAGATACGAGTGGTTTGGAGGCAGATTCTAGGGAAAGTACCCGGTGGAGCTCTGAATTGACTGCGGAGTGAGGTAAATGTTGAGTTTAACCTTGACACGTGGGAATTAGGAACTATCGGACTATGTGTTATGTGAATTTCATGTGTTGCGGTGTATATGCGAGGTTACGAGTGCTTATACGCCACCGAATTACTTGTTTTCCCTAATTTTCTGCTTTTCCTTAATTATCTCATTCCTTTTCTTAAATGTTATATGCCATAAGTGTCTTCGATGCTTAATTTCTACAACTTTCCTGGTGGGATTTTAGACGGTGAATTGGCAATTTAATTCTACGAGAGTTTGTTCAAAAATAAATTTAATTCATCTATAACATACATCCAAGTTAATTATGAAAGACCATATATAAATGATAATATTGTAAGAAATTAATTCTGAATAATATTTAATTTTCTTGTGACTAATCAACTACAAATAGGAATAGCACTACTGGACCAGAGTGCAATTACTCGGTTTTATCCTGTGTATATATGTGATGACCCGTTAGGTCATCTGGAGTTTTAGAACCTAATTCTTTATTTGGAAGCGTCAAATACCTTATTTTGGCCTTTCTCGATTTGCGTGCGCATTCTGGGTATTTTTCCGGAAAGCTTTTATGTTAAAAAATTGATAAAATATGAAATTTTGCCTTAAAAATCCATTTGAGTTGACTTCAGTCAACGTTTTAAGCAAAAAGATATGGATTCGTGTTTGACGGTCTCGGTGGGTCCGTATCGTGATTTGAGACTTGGCGTATGCTCGGAATCGAATTCGGAGGTCCCTAGCTCGAGTTATCACTTTTTGTTGAAATTTGAAAGTTTAAAAGGCTTAATGACTTCGAAAGTTTGACTTATTGATATCGGTTATGTTTTTGGTTTTGGAACCTGGTATAGGTCCATTACTAAATTTATGATTTGTTTGTCAATTTTAGTGAGAAACAAAGTTGGTTCGACGTGATTCGGACGTCTGGTTGTGAAAGTAAAAGTTCATGAGTTTTCTTGAAAATTTCATTTGATTTGGTGCCCAATTTGTAGTTTTAGGTGTTATTTTGGCGATTTGATTGCGCGAGCAAGTTCGTATGATATTTTTGGACTTGTGTGCATGTTTGGTTTTGAGCCCCGAGGCTCGGGTGAGTTTCGAATATGCTACGGAGTGAGTTTTTGACTTAGGAATGTGCTGGTGTGTTTCAGTTCTGGTGCAGGCCTCAGACATTGCAATTGCGACCTCTGTTAGGTTCACATTTACGAGAAATCCTTCGCATTTGCGAAGAGGGGTGGGTCAGCACTGAGTTCACATTTGTGATAAATTGGTCGCAATTGCGAGGAGGCCACTGTTCGCAATTGCGAACAAGTCATCACAATTGCGATGATAGCAGAAATTGTGAGACTTCACATTTGCGAAGAAAAGCTCGCATTTGTGGGGTTCGCAATTGCGAACCCCAGGTCGCAATTGCGACATCTGCAGCTGGTCTAATAGCTTAATAATGGGATTTTCTCTCATTCTTCAAATTTTAAAAACAAGAATACCTTAGAGGCGATTTTCCCAAGAACCCTTCTTCCCAAATCCATTGGTAAGTGATTCTAACCTATTTTCTTTCAATCTTTCATTACATTTCATAGGATTTCAACCTAAAATCTAGTGTTTTCATAGTGAAAATAGGGGTTTGGGAAGAATTAAGTATTTTTGTGAAATTGGGATTTAGACCTTAAATTGAGGTCGGTTTCAAAACAAATTATATAACCGGGCTCGGGGGTGAATGGGTAATCAGGTTTTGGTCCGAATTTTGGGTTTGGACCAAGCAAGCCCGGGAGTTGACTGTTGTTGACTTTTTCACTAATGACCTAAATTGAATCTTTTGCAATCGCGGATAGTTCCTAAGGCTTATTTTGAATCATTTGGTTGGTAATTTGCTAGATTTTGTTGGTTCGGAGACTTGTTTGAAAGGCAAAGTTGTGGTTGAGCTTTGAGTGGATCTCTGGAGCGAGGTAAGTGTCGTGGTTAACCTTGACTTGAGCGATTAGGATTTGTCTGTCTATATGCTACATTTTGAGATGTTGGGTACAATGTATATGTGAGGTGATGCGTACATATGCGTTGTTGTCGGGTTAAAGCATGCGGGTGGGACTTGTTCCTTGTAATTTATTGCTTACTTTGATCATGTTATCCATGCTTAGAGTAGTTACATATTAATTGATTGTTCTTACCATGTTTATGGGCTTTTGTGATAATTGAGTATTGTTTCTAAAGTTGAGATTGGTATTGTGGAATCATTGTTCACGTAAGGCTTGTTCTTGTTGATTCTGTCTCCCTGTTGTTACTTGTTCATTGTTATATGATAAGGGAGAGTGTTAATGCAGGAAGGGTTATACCATGTCCTTTGTGAGTATTAATGCACGAAGGGTGATGCAGTTCCATATTGTGAGAATTAATACACGAAGGGTGATTTCGTGCCATATTTTATAGGGTTAATGCACAAAGGGTGATGTCGTACCGTATCTATTGATTTGTTATGAAAGTGAGTGTAAAAGCACGAAGGGTGATGTCGTGCCATTATTATTGTTTCACTATGAGATTGAGAGTAAAAGCACGAAGGGTGATGTCGTGCAGTTTTATTCATTGTGTTTACTCGTTTTACTGGTTAAAGTCATATTGACCGTTCTGGTTATCATTTCTACTGCAATTATCGTATTTTGTACCCCTTTCGCATGACCCTCCTAATAGTACATGTTTATCTTTTATTTGTTGTTATCTTGTACCTATACTGTTACCTGTACAGGTTTGTTATGTGGGTGTCTTGTCATAGCCTTGTCAATACTTCGTCGTGGTTAGGATCTGTCACGACCCAAACCGGTGGGCCGCGACGGGCACCCGGTACCTTACTCAACCGAGTACCTACGTAGCATATATATCGTATCATACTACCATAGGCAAATGAGCCAGAGAGGCTGTCGTGAGATAAATAGAATAAAACATGGAAAAAATACTCGACATTGGACGACCCAACATGTAACCCAAACTTTTGCATATGACGTATGGGCCTATAAGGCCGTCATGATCTTTCATATACTCAAAACATAGGCCGATAAAGCGATACAAGCATTTGTATACATGACATCTCTCTACAAGCCTCTAAGAGTACACCTTAACATAAAGGTTGGGACAGGGCCCCGCCATACCAAACAATACGCATCTAAATCATACTGACCAAACAAGCAACTCCGGAGCAAATTGAGCGCACCAACATCTTCCGCTGAGCTGATAGCCTACTTGGAGGACTCTCGACTTGTCTATCGGGACCTGTGGGCATGAAACGCAGTGTCCCTAGGCAAAAGGGACGTTGGTACGAACAATGTACCAAGTATGTAAGGCACATCAATAAGTACATAACAGACGTGGAAGAAATATAGAGTAAATGACTCAACCTGTAAGTCTGGATAACTCTGTAAATCATGAAATAATTATAGTGTCATGCATACACGTATGAATGTCATGTCGTGCATAGGTACATGTTTCACAACATCATCAGGCCTCTGAGGGCATCCCATCATATCATCTCGGCCACTGTGGGCAAAATCATCAACGTATACCAGCTGATTAGGTGGTGGTGCATATAGAACGTCATAACCTTTCTCATATCCCATATATATATATATATATATATATATATATATACACACACACACACACACACGTATGGTCATGNGTGAAGGGATATGTATATACACTAAGATATCCCTCAACGTGAGTCATAATCGACTCGTCACGGGAAGGGGCGACCAGGTCTTTCCCTTCCCATCTACATTCAGCCCTCACCCGGTCTAGGCAACCGGGAGTGATTAGACTAATATACTCCGATGCCGGTTCGCCGCGGCCCGGGACCGATGATGGGTTTTCAACCTGGAAGTCGGCAGATACCGAGCAACCAGTCGGTGTGAATGCTTTCAATGGGGGTTCTGGTGCATGTTCATCAGATCTAGCGGGGCTCGCGGCCGAGCTTGGTCTAGAAGGAACACTTTGTGAAGTTTTCGCCATTTCTTAAAGCTTTACGAAGAGATGAAAAGAAAATACAACCAACGCAGAATTTGAGAAAGATAGGAAATGTTGAACCTGGAAGGGTCGTTTATACTTTTTCCATGAGGCGGTGGCACGAATCGCGAAGCCACAAACACGAAGCGACAGATAATTAAGAGAAGCATTAAATGCCTGTAGCAGGCGTGGTCAGAGCACTCGATGGCTTTTTCACCTGGCGTATGGCCATACATCACGGGCATCACGTCACCGGTCATATCGGTTATCATCATTACTCTCTAATAAACGAGGGGACTATCTGTATTGGGTGATACCCCTTTTTTGCTTGAGCCCGACCGGGTTGGATCCGGTCCGGAGCAAGTCGGGGCCATCGAACCCGACCTGGATGCAAGGTAGAACGACGGCCACGTCTACAACCGAGGTCGAGTCATTTCGAGACCGTTACAGAGCTCGAAAGGAGTCACCACCGGATGGAGAAACACACAAGGTCGGAAGCCGGACTCGTAACGGATAACCAAGCGTCGCCGGATATCTCGCCCAAACGTGATTTTCTCAACCACTTCAGGCCATTAAGGCGCAATTACAGGGATCCACGATGTAATCAATTTACCTACCTTATTTTTACCCTTAATCAGAATGTATGAAAGGGGATCTCTCTAAATTCTTGAGATCATGAAGCACAATTGTTCTAAGCAATATTATATTCTGCGATTATTTACTTTAACAGCAATTGTTGAGTCTTTATCTTTATTTTCCTCAACCTAAAAACCTTTTGTATCTTTTAGTTCACGGATCCTTAAAACCCCATATAAATTCAATTGTTATCCGGATTCGAGGGTAAACACAAGAACATAAGCATCTCTAGTATTTCTATGAATAGAGTCATTTATGGAAGTTGTGCATTTGCTCATTTCGTTCGTGTCGTATAGATCATGCCAAAAAGAAAGAAGGGATAGCCTTAACATACCCGAGTCGATTTTTCTTGACAATCCCTCTAACAAACGCTAATTGCGACAAAACACGTGACGGCAAGATCGGAGTAGGGAAAAAAATCCGTACGAAATGTTCGAATCAAATAACGTTGCCAGGCAAAATAATCTTGGCTAAAACTCTTTCTTCAATAACGTTGCTGAAAATCTCTTAAGAGATTTGAAAGTTATTTGAATTGTAAAGTTACTATGTTCTTGGTAGAAACTTTCTAGACAGTCCTAAATGCCCCGTAGCCTCCTTCTTATAAGCGTGGTGCACGACACACCCATAAATAAGACTCTATTAGACATGGCTTGTCGACTCCCTAGGACAGAACTGCTCCGATACCAATTTTATCACAACCCAAACCGGTGGGACGCGACGGGCACCCGATACCTTACTCAACCGAGTACCTATGTAGCGTATCTTTCGTATCATACTACCATAGGTAAATGAGCCAGAGAGGCTGTCGTGAGATAAATAGAATAAAACATGGGGAAAATACTCGACATTGGACGACCCAACATGTAATCCAAACTTATGCATATGACGTATGGGCCTATAAGGCCGGCATGATATTTCATATACTCAAAACATAGGCCGACAAGGCCATACAAGCATTTGTATACATGACATCTGTCTACAAGCCTCTAAGAGCATCGACACTTACGGAGTACATGGGGTCGGTTGTACTCATACTACACTCTGCACTTCTTGTGCAGACTTTGGTACTGGCCCCAGCTGTTCGTGAGGCATAGCAGCTTGGATTTGCTCATTAGAGACTCGAGGTAGATCTCTAACGTCCGCAGACCTTGAAGTCCCCTCCTATTTTCCCACTTCACCGTTTCTTTTCGTTTAGAACATTTGTATTTATTTCAGACCCTAATTGTAAAATTTCTAGAAGCTCATGAGTTGTGATTCCATATCCGGATTGTAGTAGATATTATGGGCATTTATGTTATTCCGCACTCAATTTTAGTTCATTTTGGCTTAATTGACTTTATTTATTGAAATTGAATAAAAATTGGCTTATGGATTCTCTAACGTTGGCTTGCCTAGCAAGTAAAATGTTCGGTGCCATCACGGTCCCAAAAGTGGGAATTCGGGGTCGTAACAATATCTGTGTTATGTATCAAAAAATATATCATTTTTATTTGGTAAACATATTTTATTATTCTTTCATAAATACAATTTACTAAAGATCTACGTGCCTTGTACGTAGCATAGAGACTAGTCTATATCTATCTATATCTATATTATTATAAAAGTACGAATATTGCACGCCAAATATTGAACGACTAAAATATCCCTAAAATATAGATCGACTTTAATTCCCTTTAAAAACTACATTATTCGCTCAAAATAAAGATCAACGTTGGACAAATTTGTAATATCTAGGCTTTGCCTAATAACCGAGTTTGAATTTAACTACAATGTCGACCACATAGAATATACATGAATTTAGGTTCGTCCAAATTATGTCCCAACTCATATTGGATGTGTTAAGACTTCTAACACAAAAAGGAATCACTCTTAGTCTCTTACAGTAACTTTATATCCATGATGGACCAGGCAATAACTATCCTTGCCCACAAATTCACGGGCACCACTCATCGGGATACACTCCATGAAGCCATTTGTAAGTTATTATTATATTTTCTCCCAATTATGGTCTTATAATTAGATTCATGCGTCTGAATTTTGCCTCTAAATTTACTCCAAATACGTTTTCTTCTTATGAACTACTCCTAATTTATTAATCCTGCAAGTGTACTTTGATGGTTAATTTGGTTACTAAGGAGTATTATGTTTGCTTTTGATATTTTTGTAGAATTTATAAGTTCAAAGTTTATAGAGAAATGTGGATGTATGATCCGATTCAAATATTTGATTTCTTAATAGTACGCTTCATACATTCAATACTGTACTCTAACTGTTGAGATTTGCATGCTATCTTCATACTTTATTTTATATGATGTGCATGCTAACTTCTTTCCATTAACAAGTAATGTGATGGTGCGGAAAAGATACAAAAGGATGGATGGAACCACTTAAATTGATGCATGAACAAGATAAATGTAATGACCCAATCGGTCATTTTGAGTATTTGCACTTCGCTCGATAGGTTGAGAACATGAGTAGCTCCGTATGATGTATTATTACTTGTGTGAATCATCGGTTTTGGTTTTCAAGTTATTCGGAAACGATCTGGAAGAATGAATTTCATGATTGAAGCCTTAAGTTGGAAGAGTTGACCAAATTTGGTCTTTTATCATCTGACCTTGGATTTGAGTTTGAATGGTTCCGTTAGGTACGAATGGTGATTTTGGACCCAGGCGTATGCCCAGATATGCATTGGGATATTTCTAGAAAGATCCGGCACTAATTGGCTAAAGTTAGAAATTTGAAGGTTTGAAAAGTTTGTAAGTTTGATCGATGGTTGACTTTGAGGATATTAGATTCAGATTGTGGTTTCGGAACTTGGAATAGCTTCGATATGTTATCTGGGACCTGTGTGCAAAATTTGGGTTCATTCTGGGTTGACTTGATATGTTTTGACACGAGTTTTGGAACACTACAAAAAAAAATTTGAATTAGCTACGAACGTCGTCTCTAATCTGTCGCTAAAACACTCGTAGCTAGCAGAATTTCTTGATAATCCGTTGCTAATCCGTCGCTAAATGAGATTAGCAACGGATGTTTCTGTTTAGCTACAGAATTTGTCCGTCGCTAAAATCTGATTGTTTAGTAGTGGAAGTTGAAAAATTCAAAGTTCATTAAGTTCGATTCAAGGTGCGATTCGTCGTTTCGATGTTATTATGTGTGATTTGAGGCTTCGAGTAGGTCCGTGTTGTGTTTCGGGAGTTGTTGGCCTATTCGGACGGGTTCGAATTGATATCTGACCATTTTTCTTCATGTTTTAATTGCTGGTTGGTTCTAGTTTCTGGTGCCTTGATTGTCCTTCGCGATCGCGAAGATGGGCACGCGATTGCGTGGATGAAATTTGGAGCTGGGATATTTCCTTTATCGTGGTCGCGAAAGGGTAGTAACGTTCGCGTAGGGTCGTGTGGGATACTGTCTCAGTTCGCGTATACGGGATTGCGGTCGCGAAGTGTTGAGGTCTGGCAGCTGGGAGCTGGAGAATTCTTCATCGCGATCGCGTAATAAGGGTCGCGTTCGCGGAGCTTTGGCGTTAGTGGCCATCGCGTTCGTGTGGTGTGTATCGTGAACGCGTAGTGCTTTTTTGGAGGCAGTGGCTGTTCTTTTTCGCCAGGGTATTTCCACGATCACGATTTATTAAGTTGCCCGATGTTATAATGTACTCTATTTCGAGAGTTTCGGCTATTTTTGCAGTTTTGGAGCTATGGAGCTCAGATTGAGGCGATTCTTGTAGCAATTTTCACCATGTGTCTAGGGTAAGTGTTTTCTACTCATTTTTATTTTATATCATGAATCTATCTTCATTTTCGGCTTTTGATTGAGTGTTCCAATACAGAAAATTGGGGGTTTAGCTAATGCTTCATAAAGTGACTTTTTGAGTTTTGAACATCGATTCGGAGTCCGATTTGAGTGGAACTAGTATGTCAGGTTTCGAGGTGCGGGCCCAGGTTGGACTTTTTGGCCGATTTTGGGCTTTTGATTAAAGAATCGATCTTTATCTATTGGGTTTGTTTGCTTTGACATTATTTGGTGTATTTGAGTTGCTTTTGGCTAGTTTCGAGCCGTTTGGAGGTCAGTATGCGCGTGATGGATTTTTGGAGCATCGTCTGGCCTGCTCGGTATTGGATTTGGCTTATTCGAGGTAAGTAACATTTCTAAACTTGGTGTTGAGGGTATGAAACCACGAATTACATGTTACGTGTTTTGCATTGAGGTGATGCACATGCTAGGTGACGGGCATGTGGGCGTACACCGTGTAAATTGTGACTCCGTTATTCCTGTGGTATTATGTAGTTACCTGATCTTACCTGTAACTGTAACGACCCGGCCGGTCATTTTTGGAATTTACGCCCCGATCCCCCATTAACTGTTTTCCCTAAGTCCATTTCAGCTATTTTGGTTTGCCGGGACGTTCGTTGTTGGGATTCGGAGTGTTTTGGGACACTTAGTCCCTAAATGAGAGCTTAAGAGTTGAAAAATGGTCCGTAATCAGAACAGTGCGAAGACGACCTTGGAATGGAAATCCGATGGTTCCGTTAGCTCCGTTATGTGATTTCGGGGTTGGGAGCGTGTTCTGAATATATTTTGGAGGCTCGTAGCTCATTTAGGCTTGAAATGCCGAAGTTTGGATTTTTGAAGTTTCCGGTCCGATAGTGAGTTTTCGATCCGAGGGTCGAATTGGAATTTCGGAAGTTGCAGTAGTTCCGCCATGTCATTTGGGATGTGTGTGCAAAATTTCAGGTCATTCGGACGAGGTTCGGGTAGGTTTTTGATCAAAAGCGTGTTTGGTTGGAATTCAAAGTTTCTTAGGCTTGAATCCTTGATTAATTCGTGTTTCCGGCGTTGTTTAGGTGTTTTCAAGATTGGTACAAGTTTGAATAAGGTATTAGGTGGCATTGGTACTTTTGGTTGAGGTCCCGGGGGCCTCGGGACGATTTCGGGTGGTAAACGGAAGAGTTTTGGAAGTTGAGAAATAGCAGCACTGCTGCTTCTGGTATCTTTCCGCTTCTGCGGCTTGGGAACCGCAGAAGCGGCCTTGGTCGTCGCAGAAGCAAGATTAGCCCTCCCTCTCAGGAACTGCAGAAGCGGAACCACAGGAGCGTTATATGTCCGCAGAAGCGGACTCTGGTCCATTAAGTGAAAACCGCCGAAGCGGTCGTTTTTCCGCATATGTGGGACCGCAGAAGCGGAAATCCCTGGGCAGAAATAGAAATTTTGAGGGTTTCAGTTCATAAGTTACAAAAATCAATTGAGAACTCAGGTAAGGGCAATTTTGAGTGGGTTTTGAAGAGAAGACTATTGGGTAACGTTTCCTTAATCCCTCCTAGTTATATTTCATCATTATATATGTATCATTGGAATTTGAATTTAGGATCAAAATTTGGATAATTTGGGGTAAAACTTCATTGGCTAAATTATGGAGTTTTGAGTGAGCATTTGACCTCCGATTTGGGAGATTTTTATATGGTTAGACTCGTGAGAGTACGAGGGTTCTGAAAATGTGAAAATTATTCGATTCCGGGGCGTTGGCCTGGAGGGCATTTTGGTCATTTCACCTAATTTTACGCCGTAGCTTTGAATTTATTAGCAAAACCAGGTGTTTGTGATGTTATTTACAATGTGTAATTGAATTGAATAGATTTGAGCGATTTGGAGTCGGATACTCGTGGCAAGAGCGTGATTTCTAGTTGATATTGAGCCGGTTCGAGGTAAGTGGCTTGTCTAACTTTGTGTGGGGGACCTTTTTCCCTTAGGATATGATCTTGAATATTTGAATGCTCTGTACGTGAGGTGACGAGCGTGTACTTGAGCTAATTGTTGTAAATCCGTTTCTACTTGAAGTATTTAAATTGAGCTTTCTTGTTTACTTGTTAATTTTAACTGTAAGTTTGTACCTGTGCTGGCTTAGAGACTCATGTTTAGCTGGCTTACCTGCCTATTTGCTTTAACTGTGCTATTTGTACTCTGTGAAGCATGTTAGGCTATAATTTACTTCTTCGTGTCCTGATTTTTAGCATTGTTGCGATATTTAGGAATAGTTGTTGTTATGTGTTTAATTTGGGACTACGGGACGGCTTCCCGGGAGATCCCTCTGTACTTGAGATATTCTGGACTGAGGGTGCAGGATACCAAGAGATCCCTGGCACATGTGTTTCTATATATATATTGGGATACCAAGAGATCCCCGGTTTACTTATTGAGGATACCAAGAGATCCTCGGGATACTAAGAGATCCCCGACCTACTTATTGAGGATACTAAGAGATCCTCGGGATACCGAGAGATCCCCAGTGTTGACGATGAGGATACCAAGAGATCCTCGGGATACCAAGAGATCCCCCGGCTACTATTCCTTGTGAGGGCAGTTTTCCGTGTATTGTTACCTTTGCTTTCTATTACTGTTCTTCCTTATTTACCTGGTTTAGATTCTCGCTGTAGACTTTATTTAAACTATTTCTGTTATCTCATTATTTATTATGTTATCTCAGTAGGTCCCTGACCTTCCTCGTCACTACCCAACCGAGGTTAGGCTTGGCACTTACTGAGTACCGCTGTGGTGTACTCATGCCCTTCCTGCGCATGTTTTTCATGTGCAGATCCAGGTACTTCCTCCCAGACGTATCATCCTCGTGGTGGAGAGTCCTAGCTGAGACTTGAGGTATATCTGCTACGTTCGCAGACCAGGAGTCTCTACTCTATTCCGGCTTTAGCAGATAGTCCCTTTCTTTCCTTTCATGTTGTTTAGATATTCTGGTGTAGAGCAGTTTACTACATTCCATTAGCCCGTGTTCCCCGTGAGTTTCCGGGTTTTGGGATTTAGTTGCAGACTTCCGCATATTTCGAGTTGTATAGGCTGAGTGGCCTTATATACAGTTGTTGTTTCCGTATGTTCAGTTTTAATTTATTATTCCGCAAATGTTAATTTGTTATTCCGCACTGTTAGGCTTACCTAGTTGTAGGAACTAGGTGCCATCACGACATGTTCATGGAGGGTGAACTGGGGTCGTGACAGTAACCATGAAATCTCAACGTACTAGAGCTATTGAGCTGTGATCCATGTTAGAAACCACGACTAGGATACATGCTTATTCTATTGGGACTTACCGATGTCATATTGCTGTTGAATTATTAGTTTAAATTGCAATTTCATACTCAGTCATGTTCATTTATTTCATATCATATCTCAGTCTCTGTTGCTATTTATTTACACATCGTATCATCATTTTGGGCTACTTTCATGTCATTGTGAGCCCGAGAGACTGTATAGATTCATTACTGAGTGAGGCCGAGGCCTTGAGCTGTGAGTTATATATGTATAGATGTGGATCGGGTTGCACGCTGCAACGAGCCTTATGGCTACATTTATTGATGGAATCCGGCTGCACGCCGCAGCATGTATCATTGATTTATGCCATGATTGGCTTGATATATCGCTCGGGCAGCCCCTACGGAGTCTACACACACCCCTAGTAAGCACAGTTGATTTACATTGAATGATGGATCTTCCCTGGGCTGGATTGGCCTTACATAGTACTGAGTGACTGAACATGTCGAGTGACTGAGCATGATAAGTGGAAAGTGTGAGACAGTGAGATTGAATCCTCTAAAAGTGTGAGTACCTGAGTTCATTTCTAAGATATATTGCATTGACATGCACACATGACGTACATGTATAGAGATGCATTTTCCTCATGCTATATGGTATCACGCCATTCCTGACTTCTCAAACATGTTGACATATAGGAATAGAGATATATTTTCCTCATGCCATTTGAATATGAAACATTTACTCGTTAAAAGCTTTTTGGGAAATATTATAGTTTTCAAGCTTTCTCATATTTTTGGCGATTTTAGTAAAAGACTTGGTTTTCCACTGATTTACTTGAAAAGCAGACCTATTTTTCTGGAACTGTGAACGAGCTGAGCATTTTACCTCTAAGTTACTTCTTTTATTACTTTCATTATGTTCTTATGAACTGTTGTTGGTTATTGGTGTCGGACTCCAACCTATGTTCCAGCTCTTTACTACTTTCAACCTAAGGTTAGGTTTGTTAATTATTGAGTACATGGGGTCGGTTGTACTCGTACTACACTTCTGTACCTTGCGTGCAGATATTGGATGCTGATATTGCTGTGTTCGACGGGAGCTGGAATTGAAGACGTACCTGTGTTCCGGTTGTAGCTGCCTCTTGTCCATGAAAGCCTTAGATACATAAAAATTTGCTTATGTACATTTCGAATAGATGATGTATTTATCTTATACCAGCTTTGTAAATTCTAATCTTAGAAGCTCATGATTTGTACTACCTTTCCTTGGGGAATGTATAAGATTCAAATATATTCTTTTACTTAATTGTCTTAATAAATTTTATCGGAATTGGATAGTTGTTAGTTGGCTTGCCTAGCGGGTCGGGTTAGGTGCCATCACGACTAGTTGATTTTGGATTGTGACAAGTTGGCATCAGAGCTCTAGGTTCATAGGTTCTACAAGTCATGAGCAAGTGTCTAGTAGAGTCTTATGGATCTGTATGATGACGTCCATACCTACCTTCGAGAGGCTACAGGACATTTTGGGATATAGTTCCCATCTTTCTTTCCTTATCGTGCGACATTGATTCAGCTTGAAGTGTAACTCTTTGAATTCCTTCCACACATTCGTATGCGCATGTGAGCACTCGGTATCGGCAGTGCATTGATGGCTTGTGATTCCATGGATGGGGTGCGAGATGTTATTTTTGTGTGCTGATGAAGGGACAGTCTGGAGGACTTAAGGTCGGGTTTTGACTGTAGCTTGCGCACGAAGATTTCGGTTGAGTGAGCACATGTTTTTTGACTTATAAGTCCGGTAGTGTCCCTATTAGTGGAATTTGTGGCTGAATGAGTGGTTCGACGGTTATATAATGAGTATGATGTGACTGCGAGAAGTGTTCAGATTGGTTGAATGTGATGAGAAGAGTTTTCTTCGGACGTGAAAAGGACTTGATTTTTGTCTTAATGTGCCGTATAGTCTCAGGTTATGAAAGTATTGGAGGATCTTTCATTTCTGTTAATTTTGGAACAAATTAGATTCTCGTGTCTTGTTGATGAGTTCAGAATCAGGAAGATTAAGTGATTGCGTAGTAGTTGAGGCTATGAAAGGGTATAAAGAGATGTGAGTTTGAGGCTAAGCATGCGGGTTATAGCCTGCAAGGTAATCTACGGATGTGTGACTTTTATGATGTTGTGTGGAGGTTTTCTTATCTACCAGTGGGTTATATTTGTGCGATTTGAGTTTGGACCGGTTGTAATAGTTGACCTAACCATCACGGGGATCAATGCGAGATTTACAGGTGCTATGAGGTATTAGATAGTTTGTGTTGCATGAGCTTATGAAGCATTTAGTTGAATCTCATTGTGGTATTATGGTAGTAATGGGGTATGGTTATTGTAAGTTATCAGATGTTTTAGTCCATGGCTTTGATCCAAGTGGGGCAGTTTGCTATCGACGATTTGATTGCGTGGTTATGTGTTATACTAGTTTCAGTTTGAGGCATACTTGTGAATCAGATATGACTTGCAGAGATTAAGATCAAGGGTGACTCGAGTAGAGGAATTTCTGGATATGGGTTATGTTACACTTTAAGGGTATATGGGAATCATGGAATGATTTAGTTGTTATTGCGGAAGATGTAGTGCGCATGGAGTAGGACTTTGCTCGGTCACGTTAAAGTGGGGTTACTTCATTGGGTGTTTTCGTGCTAACGGGGCACGGTCGTTCAGCCGTTTGGGCGGTGCAATTAAGATTTGAGTTGAGTGGATGACTCTCAAGAATAGTTCTAATGGATTCATGATTTATGTGTAGCAATTGGGAATTTTAAGGATTTGTATATGGCTAGTAACTAAGATTTACATTGGATGGCGTTGGGACTCGCGGTATTTCTATATCATGGTGGATTACACATTTCAGTATCAGGGAGGTGAAGGAAACGACTTTAAATCCATAGAAGTTCTATTCAGAGTGGGTATCTCAGTAATGGTACTTTTGGGGTGCTTAAGAGGGAATACTTGCGGCTTATCGGTTTTAAGGCGTGTGGTTTTATGTTAGGACCTCGTGTGGTGAGTTTTGGTTGAGGGTCGTGGTATTATGGTGAGGAGAAGTATCAACTTGAAGGCAATTCACAAGGAACTCGGAGAAATAGGATAGTTTAGTAGTAGGTTGGATCAGCACCGTAGAGGATATGATCGGTTCTTTGGGTACTTATGATGTGATGAGTCTCTATAGGTGTCTTGTGGCGATACTCTTGGGTTAGGCAACCTGCGTGACTTTGTTGAGTTAGAAAGATTCAGTCCTGATTACTTGGTTATGTGCAAAGGGGTTTCAAGCTATTCTCAATGGCTCCTACCATGGTTCGAGGTGTATATTTCCAACCGGTGTGTGGAACATGTTATGTATTGTGATTTTATCCTGGATGAGATCAAATGAATAGTTTCTGACTGATGGCGTATGTATTCTGCTTCGGACTCAGAGTTGATTATGAGATTCTTGTACTCTTCACATGATGGCATGATTGATGCGGTGTGTTGTACGGGATTAAGATTTGCGTGTGCAAGGTCACAGTTCAGTTTGAAGGGAAGTTTGTGAATTCTTAGGCAACATGGGTGGTTTCAGATTACTAGGTGAATGATATTACTACTTGGTATTGCTTGAGAAGGGTGCGCATTTCAGAATGCACATTGTGTTTTGACTTGCGGATGCTTCGTTGGTATTGCAGTACTCGCCTGGTTGATCGACTGCTGATATTTGGATTTTTTCTATGTGGCACAGGAGAATTATAGAAGTATTCCTCATGGGATGATCGTGTATGAGAGGCGTGTTAGACATTCGAACGGTGGGGTTGGGATCAGATATGGTAATTCATGTGTTCTATGGATTTGGAGAACGGGTTAGTCTCAAAAGTACATTGTTTTGTGGTTGTGAACTGTGAAGATGTGGCCAAAGCTAACCAGCTGATAGTATGTGTTATGATTCAGTCATTGTGGACTTTCGGAGGGTTATTTGTCTATTGTGGGTGACCAGAGTTGATTTGGGGTCCATTTGTAGGCCCAATAAGGATGTGTATTCTGCACCGGGTCGGATTGGTTGACTCTGTACTGCCATTGTGAGGGATGTGCCATTTGGTTAGTGTTGAACTTATTTGTGTTCTGATATGTTCTATGAGTTACCTTTCTATGCTACGAGGGATTGTGATTCCTTGGTTATATACACACATGTTGCGGTCCTATTGGGGCCTTATAGTGGAATTTTGAGCGAGATGGATATTTGGGTATTGCATGATTGATTGTGCATTTTTTATGTTCTTTAGGGTTTGTGTGGCATTGTGTCATTTGCTTATTTATGGTTATGGTCATGAACCTTGGGTACATGATGTCAAATTGTGCGTGGTTATTAATTTTGAGCAGGGTGGCTTGAAGTATTTCATATGGACTAGTATTTGGATGGGTCACACATTACAATAGAGTTATGTTGTGATATGATCCTTTTGTTAGATTCGTGTGTTATGGTTCTATGGGGTGTGATGGGTTTTTTGCATTGCGTGGTGGCGGTACTTACTGAGCTTGCAGGACGGTTATCTCGTTCGAGTCATTTTTCCATGTTTGAGTGAATTTGAATTATTGTGTATTGGTGCACGGATTGCACTTGTGGCTCTGGGTAGTATTGGTGTGACATGTAAGTAGAGTAGCTTGTATTTGATAAGATAAGGTCGTCGGATCTAGGAGGGGTGCTATCGAATTTGATTGCGGTATATTTGGAAGGATAATATCGGAAGTCGGCTTAGAAATTGCTATAGTTCTTGTCGAAGGAGAGGGAGCTCCATGACTTGTTGATCTGATGAATGGTTTTGAGTTTTTGCGCGTTTCTTTCATCATCTACAGCATATAAAGGTTTCAGAACGAGATTTTGTTTGGTATGAGGTTCATTACCGGTATTGGGTTGCTTTGAGCAGCTACTTGATTAGAAATCGTTGCTTTGAGCAGCTACTGTGATTAGAAATCATTGCTACGAGCATTTGAGTTATGTCGTATATCATGTGATTATGTCGGTTGCGGTTGAGGCTCGGTGCAGTTTATTCAGACTAATGTAGTGTGTAGATGTGAGATTCGGGTCTTGTGGGAAATTCTGGATATTGGAAATTTGATTATGTGGTTACGGGCTAAGGTTGAAGTATTGATCTTCAGTATGTTGTGTTTTCGGCCCAATATGGAATGGGGTGGCAAGAGATCACCCCCAGGTATGTGCATGGTAAGGTTACACGGTGGTTTGATGGCTTTGGGAACAACTATTGGCACGTTCGAGGACGAACATATGTTTGAGTGGGGGAGAATATAACGACCCGACCGGTCCTTTTGAGAATTGCACTTCATTCTGTAGTTTGAGGGCACACGTAGCTCCTTATGATGTATTATGACTTGTGTGAATTGTCGGTATTGGTTTTTAGGTTATTCGAAATCGATTTGGAAGAATGAATTTCATGATTGTAGCCATAAAGTCGGAAGATTTGACCATGTTTTACTTTTTAGCATTTGACCTTGGATTGGAGTTTTGATGGTTCCGTTAGGTCCGGATGGTGATTTTGGAATCGGGCGTATGCACGGATTTGCTTTGGGATATTTCAAGAAGGATTCAACACTAATTGGTGAAAGTTGGAAATTTGAAAGTTTGGAAAGTTCGTAAGTTTGACCGAGGGTTGACTTTGAGGATATTGGATTCAGATTGTGATTTCGGGACTTGAAATAGCTTCGTTATGTTATTTGGGACTTGTGTGCAAAATTTTGGTTCATTATGGGTTGATTTGATATGTTTTGGCACGAGTTTTGGAAGTTGAAAAGTTCAAAGTTCATTAAGTTCGATTCGAGGTGTGATTCATCATTTCGATATGTGTGATTTGAGGCCTCGAGTAGGTCCATGTTCTGTTTCAGGCTTGTTAGCATGTTCGAATGGGGTCCCGAGGGGCTCGGGCGTGTTTTGGATTAATTTCGGACCACTTTTTTTCATGTTTTCATTGGTAGTTGCTGCTGGTTTTTGGTGCCTCGATAGTCTTTCGTGATCGCGAAGATGGGCACACGATCGCACAGAGGATATTTAGAGTCGGGGCATTTACTTCATCCCGTTAACGAAAGGGTGGCTATGTTCGCGTAGGATCGTGTGGGTTACTATCTGCATTCGCGTATAAAGGACTGCGGTCGCGTAGCGTTGAGGTTTGGCAGCTGGGAGCTGGAGAATTCTTCAACGCGATCGCGTAATGAGGGTTGCGTTCCCAGAGCTTTGGCGTCAATGGTCATCGTGTTTGCGTTCTGTGTATCGCGAACGCGTAGGGCTTTTTTGGCGGCGTGTCTGTTCTTCTTCGCGATCGCGAGGGTATTTCTGCGATTGCGATTCATCAAATTTCCCCGTGATTATAAAGTACTCTATTTCGGGGGTTTTGGCCATTTTCGCATTTTTGGAGCTATGGAGCTCGGATTGAGGCGATTCTTGAAGCTATTTTCACCATGTGAACTAGGATACGTGTTCTCTACTCATTTTTTTGATATCTTGATTCTATCTTCGTTTTCAGCATTTGATTGAGGTTTCCAAAAGAGAAAATTGGTGGTTTTAGCCTAAAGTTTCATAAAGTTATTGTTTGAGTTTTGAACATCGATACGGAGTCAGATTTGATTGAAACTAGTATGGTTTGACTCGTGATTAAATGGGTTGTTGGATTTTATGAGTTTCATCAGGTTCCGAGGTGCGGGCCCAGGTTGGACTTTTTGGTCGATTTTGGGCTTTTGATTAAAGATTAAACCTTTATCGATTGGATTTATTTCCTTTGGCATTATTTGATGTACTTTTGTTGCTTTTGGCTAGTATTGAGCCGTTTGGTGATCGGTACGCACGTGATAGCATTTTGGAGCATCGTCTTGCTTGCTCGGTACTGGATTTCGCTTGTTCGAGGTAAGTAACATTTTTAAACTTGGTGCTGAGGGTATGAAACCCCGAATTACATGTTACGTGTTTGGAGTTGGGGTGATGCTTATGCTAGGTGACGAGCGTGTGGGCGTGCACCGTGTGAATTGTGACTCCATTATTCCTGTGGTACTTTGTTGTTACCTGATCTTATTTGTTACCATGAAATGTCAATGTACTAGAGCTATTGAGCTATGATACATGTTAGAAACCATGTGTAGGCTACATGCTTATTCTATTGGGACCCACCGAGGTCATATTGCTGTTGAATTATTTGTTTAAATTGCAATTTCATACTCAGTCATGTTCATTCATTTCATATCATATCTCAGTCTCTGTTGCTATTTATTGAGACATCATATCATCATTTTGGGCTAGTTTCATCGAATTGTGAGCCTGAGAGACTCGAGAGATTGATGACTGAGTGAGGGCGAGGGCTTGAGCTGTGAGTGATATAAGTATATATGTGGATCACGTTGCATGCCGCAATGAGCCTTATGGCTGTATATATATGTGAATTGTATTGCACGTTGCAACGAGCGTTATGGCTATATATATTTATGGCATCGGGCTGCACGCCACATCATGTATCATTGATTTATGCTGTGATTGGCTTGATATAGCGCTTGGGATGAAGGAGCCCATCCTGAGTCTGCACACATTCCGGTAAGCGCGGTTGATTTATATTAGGGATGGATCTTTCCTGTGCTGGATTGGTCATATACAGTACTTAGTGACTGAGCATGTCGAGTAGCTGAGCATGATAAGTGAAAAGTGTGAGACTCTGAGATTGAGTACTCTGAGAGTGTCAGTACATGAGTTCATCTCTGAGATACATTGCATTGACATGCACACATGACATACAGTTATAGAGATGCATTTTCCTCATGTTGTATGGTATCATATCTTTCTTGACTTCTCACACATGTTGACATATATGCATAGAAATGTATTTTCCTCATGCCATTTGAAAATGAAACATTTACCTGTTGAAAGCTATTTGGGAAAAATTACAATTTATTTTTGGTGATTTCAGTAAAATATTTGGATTTTCACTGATTTACTTGAAAAGCAGACCTATTTTTCTGGAACTGTGACCGAGCTGAGCATTTTACCTCTGAGTTTCTTCTTATATTACATTCATTATGTTGTTATGAACAGTTGTTGGTTATGGGTGGTGGACCCTATCCTATGTTCCGGCTCGTCACTACTTTCAACCTAAGGTTAGGTTTGTTACTTATTGCGTACATGGTTCGGTTGTACTCATACGACACTTTTCCACCTTGTGTGCAGATGTTGGATGTTGATGTTGCAGTGTTCGACGGGAGCTGGAATTGAGGATGTACCTGCATTCTGGTTGTAGCTGCCTCTTGTTCATGGTAGCCTTAGATTCATAAAAATCTGTTTATGTACATTTCGAACAGATGATGTATTTATCTCATATCAGCTTTGTAAGTTCTAATCATAGAAGCTCCTAATTTGTACTAGCAGTCCGTAGGGAATGTATAAGATTCAAATTCTTTTACTTAATTGTCTTACTATATTTCATTGAAATTGGCTTACCTAGCGGGTCGGGTTAGATAACATCAGGATTAGTTGGATTTTGGGTTGTGACAATAAAAATTCTAAAATATACAAGGTAGTCAAATTAGAATATAAGGCTTAATGGTTAATATCATTGGAAGATCGCAACTACAAATATACACAAAGAATAAAAAAATATGACCAAATAACATATTTATACCTTATAACAAAGGTAATGCAATTATAAATTTTATATAACTTATTTTAGTTGTGATATTTTGGAGTGACAGGCAGTAGCCAATTACGTGTTGAATTCAAATATCAGTTTATTTACTATAGTAATTTATTATATACATTAATTAGTTATATTTTATTACTCTAGCAAATGTTATTGCTAGAACAAATATGCTATTAATGTTTTACTATTTTTTGTATTAATTATGCCATATTTGACTTGAGATATCCGTGCAAAGCACGAGCAATAGAGACTAGTACTATGTATAATAAGGGAGAACCAAGGACTTTTGTAGTCCTCACAAAAGGTTCCAATAAAATGTAAACTGTTCAATTAATTACTTCTAGGTCCTAAGCTTATTTTTAAAGTCAAATTTACTTTTTGTTTTATGGTTTACTTCTTAAAAGTTGTCCTACCTTATTTTTTCTGTTTTTAATGTTGTGAAACTGCTACACGTGGCTGATGTAGTTGCCTTTTCCCTGAATATATCATGTTTGTCAATCACTCATTTTCAGAAAGTTTAGCAAATACCCATGGGGCGGAAAATATTTATCCGTTTATCCATTACTTTGCCCTTCCCCTTTTTTTAATACCTAGCCAAATGAAGTCAATTCAAGCTGCTATAAATCAAGCTAATTCAAGACAATCCAATTCAAACCAAGCCAAGCCAAGCTAAACCTAATCAAGTCAATAAATGCCAAGCCCATTCAAACCAAGTCAAACAAAGCCAAGCAAAATCAAGCTAAGCTAAGTCAAATGGGTAAAAAAAGTTGGTATTGGTGTGGTAGGTAGGGATAATTAATTTCATTTGTGTAGGTAAATATTGTAAATAATTTTCGAATGGATAAAAGAGGATATTAGTTTAAGCACAATGGATATTTTACATAAATTGCTCTTTTCTTAAGACCGCTCCCACCTAGGCCTTTGAAATTAGTAAATGTAACTTTCTATGGATCTTGTTTTGCCCTTAGGTTACTTTTTACATTATTTGACCTTATACATTTTAGTAAATTTAGGCAAATTATGCCAAATTTTTTCTCCAAGTCGACAATTTGTTAGGTCTTGCTATAGATTTAGACATTTCCCACGTCATATGCTCCTAACCATATTCTTCTCTCTTTAGAGGTCATAGATGTACTAATAAAGACATACCAGGATTATTTCGGGTAGTTCTAAATCTTATATTTATTAATGTACTTGAATTATTTTTTTATTAATATACTTATAAGACTAATATTAGGTCAATTTATGTAAAGACTCTAAACTAAAGAAAGTTTACTGATGTTATTTAGAGGATTCTAAAAGATAAAAATATGGGTCTTCGTTAATACGGGTGAATTAAAATATATTTATCCTAAATGAGTTCATAATAAGCATAACGTGAGTTTGAAGTAAATAATTTCATGAACATTAAAAGTTAAGATTTTAAAGGACTAAAACAAATTTTGCTTTTCTATATTGGAAACATACTTATTTAAAGTTTTAGTTACTATTTGAGATTGACATTTTACGTGTTTTTAAGTATTTATCTCATCTACTACTAATTTCTCGATGCACCCTTTTTTTGTTTTACTTCAAAGAAAACTAAAACCTACTATTTTATGGGTTTAATTGAAATATAATTCGTATAAATTTTTTGAAAATCACTTAAGAACTTTTAATGAATAAAAGTTGTCTTCAAAAGCTTATGTTGATTCTGGTTTTGGTTGAACTTTCTTCCTTTGCATGCGCAAGTCATTTTTTATAACCTTTCTTACTGTTTTTAACCTAGAGTGCATAAAATACATTTTCAAGAATTACTAAATTAGTATTTATTAAAGAAAAAAAAGTAATAATCTTTATATTCTGTTAAATTTGTCAATTACATTGGGGGATGAAGAATAGAAAAAGGAGGAGTTAAAATGTAAAACTATCCTAATTTTTGCTGATTTTAAGAGGTGATATATTATTCCTGTTGAACCAAGCACGATTCTCTTTTAATTAGTTTTTTTCCTCAGCTCATTGAATTGAATAGAATCTTTTTATGAACAATTATATCCATCACCTTTGAAATATCTATGATGCATTACAAACACTAAAAGTATAATTATTGACAGTGCCACGTTATAACATTGAAAATGAAGGTAGCGTTATCAGCCAAAATCGAATCTTCTTAAAATTTCTTGGTTGTTAACTTAGAATTAATTTTTAAGCATAAAGTATGGAACTAAATTGATCCTTAATGTTCACTTTGATAAATTTAGGTTTTTTTTAATTTCGTCTAAAACCAAGCTTAAATCCCCATATTTAACTGCATAACCCGTGTTACGTGAAATTATGTGTCAGCAAGTAATAAAATATAAAAAGAATCTATAATCAGAGAAATTATATGCTCACAAATTCATAAAAATGTCAAATATTTTTCAATTTATGATTGTCCGAGTTGTAATTATTTTGAACACTTTAAATCATATTAGTTTATAGAATATTGAATTACTTTTATCCCTTTGGTATTTGTTAATTCTCCAGCCAAACTTGCTTCCTCATTAATTATTTTTTTCTTTAACAAAATTATTCAATTGTGTGACTAACAAACTTTAATAATTATGAAGACCTATCAACAAGACTTGATTGACGTGTCACTATATTAAATTATTTATGCCGTAAAAAATGTGATACGAATAAAACTTATTTAATTAATAAATTATTAATTCTATGAAAAATATCTTGAGTTTGGGCCCGGGCTTAGTATGGGCCTCCTGCAACTAGTACGGGCTTAGTAAGACCTATCACAAGTCGATCAACGTTTCAAGAATATTTTTATATTATGCAAGGGTACCTCGGTGTTTCGCGGGACTGAAGGCTAACTCCCGTGCTACTGCAGCTGCTGTCCGACACCTGGATCTGTGCAAAAGAGCATAGAGTATAGTATCAGCACAACCGACCCCATGTGTTGGTAAGTGTCTGGCCTAACCCCGGCGAGGTAGTGACGAGGCTAAGACCAGACCACCAAATAAACAAGTAGAGGTGGGAGGGGAATCATGCTCCGGGAAATAACAGGTAAAAACAGAATATCAAGAGAACTATAAAGTAAACAAAATCCAACCACCACCAAGAATAAAGAAAACAAAGGCAGAATTCACTTTCTTTTCACATCTTGTTGTAGACGTGCAACCCGCTCCGATTTCCTGTATCTCGTGGCAGGCGTGCCACCCTCTCCCATTTCCTGTATCTCGTTGTAGGCAAACCACCCGCTCCCATTTCATTATATCTTTGTTGCGGCATGCAACCCGATCCGTGCATAACACTGTTGCGGCGTGCAACCCGATCCATATATAATGTTGTTGCAGCGTGCAACCCGATCCATATATAATATTGTTGCGGCGTGCAACCCGATCCATATATAATGTTGTTGCGGTGTGAAACCCGATCCATATATAATATTGTTGTGGCGTGCAACCCGATCCATATATAATATTGTTGCGGTGTGCAACCTGATCCATATACAATATTTACAATTATAACGAGAGTCCCGACAAGGGATCAATAAGGCCCACACTATCCCGACAAGGGATTCGATAGCATGAGTAATTACGTCCCGGCAAGGGAGAAACATCTATAACCACACTTGTCCCAACATCTAACTACCGTAGCTATAACCGATCCTGTTACCACATCTAACTGCCACAACTATAATCAATCCTGTTACAACATCTAACTACCACAACTATGATCAATCCTGTTACAACATCTAACTACCACAACTATAGTCAAACTTGTCACTACACCAAACCACCTCAGCTATAACCAAACCTATTACAACACCTAACTACCTCAGCTATAACTATAGTCCTTACTCAACACAAGGAATTATTAAACTAAGCATCCGTAATATTAATTAAGAACACTATACAAGGGAACCACAACTCGACAATAGCCCGCCAAGGGACAATATAATGATCTTTTCTCTTCTCACTTTTACTTCATAATTCACTTTATAACTCGAGCCAATGCTCTAGAGGTTTAACTATCACTTATACTTTCGCAATCTGTTCTACGACTGGAGCCAACGCTCCTCAATATTCATAAGTCACGATTCTTTCCACAACTTTGCACAACGAGTAGAAATACTCACCAAGGCATGAATAATACAACAAAGTCATGAAAATCACAATATAGGACTCACTGTCATGCTTGACACCAACGTATAGATACTCGTCACCTTGCCTATATGTCGTACTCGAAAATTACCACATAGCAAATAGGACTCAACTCCTAATCCCTCAAGCTAAGGTTAGACCGAACACTTACCTCGATTCTTTGAATTCAACTCAAGTCTCCATTATAGCTTTACTCCTCGATTCCACCACCAATCCGCTCGAGCCTAGTCACAAGTTACTTAATTACATCAACAAACGCTAAATGAATCAATTTGAATTTATAAAAACGAATTTCCCAAAGTTTTGCCCAAAAATTCCAAAATCGTCCCCGGGCCCACGTGGTCAAAACTCGGGGTTCGATGAAAACCCGGCTATCCATTTCCCCATGAACCCAAATATATGATTTGTTTTGAAATCGGACCTCAAATTGAGGTTCAAATCCCCAATTTTAGAAAAACCTAGGTTCTACCCAAAACACCCAATTTCACCCATGAAAATCATTGTTTTTAAGTTAAAAACATGTTTAATGATGTTAATGATTGAAAGGAACGAGTAAAAATCAACTTACAATTGATTTGGAAGAACACTTGTTCTTGAAAAATCGCCCAAGAAGTTTTTGTGTTGAAAGAATGTTGAACATTTGCGAGAAGCCTGGGCAGACCTGGGCTAACTTCGCATTTGCGAGAAGCCATTCGCATTTGCGATATCGCATTTGCGAACCAGGCTTCGCAAATGCAAAGCCTGCAGGTCAAAAATGCAACAGCTATCTTCCAAAGTCCAAAAATGCACTCGTGGCCTATCCAAAATTCACCCGAGCCCTCGGGGCTCCAAACCAAATATGCACACAACCTCAAAAATATCCTATGGACTTATTCGCGCGATCAAATTGCCAAAATAACATCGTAAACATCGAATTAAGCCTCAAAATCCTTGATTCCTTCCAAATTTTCATAAAACATCAAATTTCCATTTTAAGTCCGAAACACGTCAAACGACGTCTATTTTCAACCAAACTTTACAGAAAGTGCTTAAATCATATATAAGACTTGTACCGGGCGCCGGAACCAAAATACGGGCCCGATACCATAGTCTTCTAATCAAATTTTATTTCCAATTTCCTTAATTATTTCCAGAAAATTATTTCACACAAAAATTCATTTCTTGGGCTTGGGACCTCGGAATTCAATTCCGGGCATATGCCCAAGTCCCACATTTTCCTACAGACCCTCCTAGACCGTCAAATCACAGGTCCGGGTCCGTTTACCCAAAATATTGACCGAAGTCAAATTTATTAATTTTAATATCAAAATTTATCATTTTCTCACAGAATTCATATTTAAGCTCTCCGGCTACGCGCCCGGACTGCGCACGCAAATCGAGGCAACCCTAAATAAGGTTTTCAAGGCCTCGAAAATACAAAATGGGTAAGGAAAACAGGTGATGACCCCTTTGGGTCGTCACATTCTCCACCTCTAAAACAACCGTTCGTCCTCGAACGGACAAAAGAAAGAAGTACCTGAGTCAGGAAAAAGATGAGGATAACGACTCCGCATATCATACTCGGACTCCCAGGTCGATGCCTCAGGAGGCTGACCTCTCCACTGAACACGAACAGAAGGGAAACTCTTGGATCTCAACTGACGAACCTGTCGGTCTAGAATAGCCACCGGCTCCTACTCATAAGACAAATCCTTGTCCAACTGGACAGTGCTGAAATCTAACACGTGGGCTAGATTGCCGTGATACCTTCGAAGCATGGACACATGAAAAAACTGGATGCACGGCTGACAAGCTAGGCGGCAATGCAAGTCTATAAGCCACCACTCCCACTCGATTAAGAATCTCAAACGGACCAATGAATCTAGGGCTAAGCTTGCCCTTCATCCCAAATCTCGTCACGCCCTTCATAGGCGACACACAGAGAAATACCCGCTCACCAACCATAAATGCCACATCTCAAACCTTGCGGTCTGCATAACTCTTCAGCCTAGACTGGTCTGAACGAAGCCTATCCTGAATGATCTTGACCTTGTCCAAGGCCTCCTAAACCAAATCTGTACCCAACAACCGAGCCTCTCCCGACTCAAATCATCCAACCAGAGACCGACACCGCCTACCATATAAAGCCTCATAAGGAGCCATCTGGATGCTCGACTGGTAGCTGTTATTGTAGGCAAACTCCGCTAAAGGCAAGAACTGATCCCACGAACCTCCAAAGTAAATAACACAAGCTCGGAGCATATCCTCCAAAATCTCAATAGTCCGCTCTGACTGACCGTCTGTCTGGGGATGAAATGCTGGGCTCAACTCAACCCACGTGCCCAACTCTCGCTGAACTGCCCTCCAGAAGTGCGAGGTAAACCGCGTACCTCGGTCCGAAATGATACATACGGGCACACCATGAAGGCGAACAATCTCTCAAATGTAGATCTCAGCAAACCTCTCCGAAGAATAGGAGACTGCCACAGGAATGAAATGCGCTAACTTGGTCAGCCTATCAACAATAACCCTTATCGCATCGAACTTCTTCTGAGTCAGCGGAAGTCCATTAACAAAATCCATAGTAATCCGCTCCCACTTCCACTCGGGAAGCTCAATCCGCTGAAATACACCACCAGGCCTCTGATGCTCGTACTTATCCTGCTGATAATTCAAACAACGAGCCACATATGCTACCATATCCTTCTTCATTCTATGCCATCAGCAATGTTGCCGCAAATTCTGATACATCTTCGCGACGCCCGGATGAATAGAGTACCGGGAGCTATGGGACTCCTCCAAAATCGACTCTCGGATCCCATCCACATTAGGCACACATACTCGACCCTGCAATATCAAAACACCATCATCATCTAAGGTAACATGCCTGGCACCTCCGCGCTGCACCGTGTGTCTAAGGACACACAAATGGGGATCATCATACTGCCGATCAGGGATACGCTATAATGATAAAGAACGAGCGACCGTGCAAGCTAACACACGACTGGGCTCAGAAACATCCAGTCTCACAAACTAATTGGCTAACGCCTGAACATCCAAAGCAAGAAGCCTCTCACCGACCGGAATATAAGCAAGACTACCCATACTGGCTGACTTCCTACTCAATGCATCGGCCACCACATTGGCCTTCCCCGGATCACCTCCTCTGTCTCAAATTCAACTCCTTTTGCTTGAACAAATACTGAAGACTCTTGTGATCCGTGAACACCTCACATGCCACGCCATACAGATGATGCCTCCAAATCTTCAATGCGTGAACTATGGCTGCCAACTCCAAATCATGAACCAGATAGTTCTCCTCATGAATCTTCAACTGCCTCGAAGCATTGGCAATGACCTTGCCATCCTGCATCAACACTGCTTCAAGCCCAACACGGGAAGCATCACAATAGACTGTATAAGGCCTAGAACCTGTGGGCAAAACCAACACCGGTGTCGTAGTCAGAGCTTTCTTGAGCTTCTGAAAGCTCGCCTCACACTTATCCGACAATCTGAACTGGGCACCCTTCTGGTCAATCTGGTCATCGGGGCTGCAATAGATGAAAATCCCTCCACGAACCGTCGATAGTAGCCTGCCAACCACAAGAAACTCTAAATCTCTGTAGCTGATGCTGGTCTAGGCCAGTTCTTGACTGCCTCGATCTTCTTTGGGTCCACCTGAATACCCTCTGCTCATACAACATGACCCAGAAATGCAACTGAATCAAACCAGAATTTCACACTTTGAGAACTTAGCATATAACTGACTATCCCTCAGAGTCTGAAGAACCACTCTAAGGTGCTGCTCGTGCTCCTCCTGGCTGCGGGAGTATATCAATATATCATCAATGAACACTATCACGAATGAATCCAAATAAGGCCTGAACACTCGGTTCATCAAGTCTATGAAAGCTGCTGGTCATTTGTCAATCCGAATGACATAACCAAGAACTCAAAATGCCCGTACCCAGTGCGGAAAGCTGTCTTAGGGACATCGGATGCCCAAATCTTCAACTGATGGTAGCCAGATCGCAAGTCAATCTTGGAGAATACCTTGGCACCCTGAAGCTGGTCGAACAAATCATCAATCCTCAGCAGTGGATACTTATTCTTGACCGTTACCTTGTTCAATTGCCGGTAATCAATATACATTCTCATTGACACATCCTTCTTCTTGACAAATAATACCGGCACACCCCAAGGTGAGACACTAGGTCTAATAAAACCCTTCTCTAGCAAATCCTGCAATTGTTCCTTTAGCTCCTTCAACTTCGGCGGCGCCATACGATACGGCGTGATAGAAATGGGCTGAGTGCCCGGAACCAGATCAATGCAGAAATCAATATCCTTGTCGGGTGGCATACCCGGCAGGTCTGAAGGAAAAACGTCAGGCAACTCACAAACAACGGGCACAGAATCGATAGAGGGAACCTCAGCACTGGAATCCCGAACATAATCTAAATAAGCCAAACACCCCTTCTCGACCATACGCCGAGCCTTCACATACGATATAACACTGCGGGTAGAATGACCTGGAGTCCCTCTCCACTCTAAACGAGGCATATCAGGTAAGGCTAAGTTCACAGTCTTGGCATGGCAGTCCAAGATAGCGTGGTAAGGTGATAACCAGTCCATCCCAATATAACATTGAATTCATCCATGTCCAGAAGAAGCAAATATACACGAGTCTCAAAACCTCCAATCACCATTATACATGAACAATGGACACGATCCACCATAATAGAATCACTAGGCACGACCGGATACAGCAAAAAATAAAATCGAAGCTTCTCTACCACAAACAAAAACAATAACTGCACCTCTAGCATCTCTGCCTCCACCTCTAATGCCTCTACCTCCACCTCTAATACCTCTACCTCCCTCTGAGTTATGTGGAGAAACTCCTCTAGAAATAGCTACGTCAACTGCTCCCAAGTCGAAGCTGGCGATCCGGCTGGTCTAGCCAAGCAATAATCTCTCCACCAAGTCTTGGCGGACCCAAACAAGCGAAAAGTAGCAAAATTGACCCCATTGGTCTCAACTATCCCCATGTTTTTGAGAACCTCATGACAGCTGTGTTGAAAATCCTGGGGATCCTCAATAGATGCACCGCTGAATATAATAGTGAAGAGCTGGGGAAACTTATCCAATCTCCACAAAGCCTCCGATGATGTGGCTAATCTATCACCGGTCTGTGCTGCTGCTCGGCTAAAGAAGCGATACATGACCTCGCCATTCGCGAAATGACAAGAGTAGAGGTCTCAATCTAGCACTAAGAGAATAAAATCGCACGACAGGAAAGAATAAAAGTGAAACTTTTCCTAACTCGGTAGCCTCTAGGGGATAAATACAGACGTCTCCGTACCGATCCCTCAGACTCTACTAAGCTTGTCCGTGAGTTGTGAGACCTATGCAACCTAGAGCTCTGATACCAACTTGTCACGACCGGATTTCCCACCCTCGGGAGTCGTGATGGCGCCTACTGATGAGAGCTAGGCAAGCCAACCCTTAACTACCTTTAGCATTAACCAATTTACTTTTTTTAACAATTATCAGCAATATCATGAAAACAGCGGAATAAAGTAAATAAGCGGAAGTCCTAAATTAAGAATCTGAACAACAATGTGGAAAATCAACACAAACCTCTACCCAAGAACTGGTGTCACATACTCACGAACTACTAAGAGTGATAAATATTACTGTATGAAAGAAAGTATAACTATTTGACTCGAAATACATGAGCTAACAGACTAAAATAAAGATAGAAGAGACGCCGGGCTTGCGGACGACTGCAAGGCTACCTCGGTGTCTCGCGGGACTGAAGGCTAACTCCCGTTCTACTGCAGCTGCTGTCCAACACCTGGATCTGTGAAAAAGAACACAGAGTGTAGTATCAGCACAACCGACCCCATATGCTGGTAAGTGTCTAGCCTAACCCCGGCGAGGTAGTGACGAGGCTAGGACCAGACCACCAAATAAACCTGTATAGTGATATGATATACAACGGAAAAAATAAAGCAGGAATAAACAAGTAGAGGTGGGAGGGGGAATCATGCTCCGGGGAATAACAGGTAAAAACAGAATATCAAGAGAACTATAAAGTAAACAAAATCCAACTACCACCAAGAATAAAGAAAACAAAGGCAGAATTCACTTTCTTTTCACATCTTGTTGCAGGCGTGCAACCCGCTCCCATTTCCTGTATCTCGTGGCAGGCGTGCCACCCGCTCCCATTTCCTGTATCTTGTGGTAGGCGAACCACTCGCTCCCATTTTATTATATCTTTGTTGCGGCATGACACGCGATCCGTATATAACACTGTTGTGGCGTGCAACCCGTTCCATATATAATGTTGTTGCGGTGTGCAACCCGATCCATATATAATATTGCTGCGGCGTGCAACCTGATCCATATATAATGTTGTTGCGGCGTGCGACCCGATCCATATATAATATTGTTGCGGCGTTCAACCCGATCCATATATAATATTGTTGCGGCGTGCAACCTGATCCATATATAATATTTACAATTATAACGAGAGTCCTGTCACACCTCCTTTTTGCACTATACCCGTGAGAGTGTAAAGGAGTTTTTCCGCTTAAAGGACAATCGGAACGGGATTTATTATTAAGATTCAGAGTCGCCACTTGGGAGATTAATGGTGTCCCAAGTCACCGATTGAATCCCGAACCGAGAAAATTATGACTCTGTTAACAGTCCGCGAACCAGAAATCTGAGTAAGGAATTCTGTTAACCCGGGAGAAGGTGTTAGGCATTCCCGGATTCCGTGGTTCTAGCACGGTCGCTCAACTGTTGTATTTGCTTTTATCTGATTTTAAAACATGTTCTAACTTATGTGTTTTTATTAGTAAACCGCTTTTATTTTTATGTTTAATAAGAATTGCAACGCCGTGAAAATGCGTCTCGAACCACGTCGCACCAGTGCACCCGTGATTGTTAACATATTTCGACTTCGTTGAGATTTGGATTTGGCTCACATAAATGTGCACCCGAATTTAGGAAAGTAATATTATTAAAATACGCACCTAAAGAGACTAACGCGTTACTATTTGGGGAAGGCCGTGAGATTTTCTAAACGGCCCGTCCCGAAGTCTAAGTATTTTGTATAAACACTGGATGAGGGCCCCACAATTTATGAGTTTTGTTTACCGAGGCTCATCTCATTTATTGAAGCATTATTTGTTAAGGGATTATCTCTAAAGAGTCTTAATTAACAAACCCAAAGCCTGGACTAAATCATGATTTAAAGGAGTGAAAGTCTTTAGTGTATTTGTTCTCAAGCCCAGCCTAATAGCCTAAGTCGAGCGGTACAGCAGAGGCACAGGCAGCCCGGGCATCAATGACACCAGAACATCCGGGTGGG